>NC_042958.1:6905352-6942852 GCF_901001165.1 Salmo trutta
AGACTGACCAGGTGAATCCAGGTGAAAGCTATGATCCCTTATTGATGTCACCTGTTAAATCCACTTCAATAAGTGTAGATGAAGGGGAGGAGACAAGTTAAAGAAGGTTTTTTAAGCCTTGAGACAATTGAGACATGGATTGTGTATGTGTGCCATGCAGAGGGTGAATGGGCAAGACAAAAGATTTAAGCACCTTAGAACAGGGTATGGTAGTAGGTGCCACGCGCACTGGTTTGTGTCAAGAACTGCAACGTTTCTGGGTTTTTCACACTCAACCGTTTCACGTGTGCATCAAGAATGGTCCATCACCCAATGGACATCCAGGCAACTTGACACAACTGTGGGAAGCATTGGAGTCAACATGGGCCAGCATTCCTGTGGAACGCTTTCAACACCTTGTAGAGTCCATGCCCCGATGAACTGAGGCTGTTCTCAAGACAAAAAATAGGGTGCAACTGAATAGTAGGAAGGTGTTCCTAATGGTTTGTCCACTCAGTGTTCTGACATGCACACTCTCAAATCAAATTGTATTGGTCACATGCACATGGTCGGCAGATGTTATTGTGAGTGTAGTGAAATGCGTATGCTTCTAGATCCGACAGTGCAGCAGAATCTAACAGGTAATATCTAACAATTCCACTACAAAACCTCATACACACAATCTAGTAAAGGAATGGGATGAGAATATAGAAATATAGAAATATATGGATGAGCACTGACAGAGTGGCTAAGATGCAGTAGATAGTATAGAATAGATAGTGTAGGATACAGTATCAGTTTAATACATACAGTATGAAATGAGTAATGCGAGATATGTAAACATTCTTAAAGTGACATTAAAGCTCTCTGTCTCCTGGTAGAGTGCTGACAAGTCTCCAAGCCAGGAGGGGACTAGCCAACCAGCAAGTGGTGGCATGGCAACAATCACCAGGACGATGCCAAGGGACGAGGGCCCTTGATATATTTTTAGGTGATTTTGGTCTGAAGTCGACGTGTTGTGTGTTATTATAATCGTCCCTGGTGACCACTGACAAATCACTGACGCATCATTTCTCTTTGATGTCTCGGCTCGAATTTGAAAGTTTGAGACAATACTGTATTGATCCCCTTGTTAGAGAGGCCCTTTAATCTCTCATTCATTTAGTCATGGAGTTAAGATTCATTCAGCGCCTTTTCCTTTCATTCCTTCCAAATGCTCATTAGGCAACGCCGCTGTTTTGTTGGGGCTTTGCCAACGCCCAGGCAGGCTGAGTTCTATCAGCCCGATTCAAAGTGATTGCGCTCCTCGTCCAAACGAGTGGTAGCTACAGCCCATCTCCTGATCCAGCGGTCTTCAGAGAGGGGTTTAACCAGCCTGCCAATGTGTCTGTGTACAGAAAAACTTCTGAGGAAAAACACAGTGTTCTGAGTAGAGAAGCACAGTGTTGATCTGAGCCTCTCAGAGAGTTTGGAGACTTCAGCTCTTTCGGCTGCTTTTAAACTTATTTTCCACCTCATCAAAACTTTGTTTTGGTCTTGGGATGTGCTGCGCTATGCTGTATTCTACCTGCCTACGTGTCATTCTCAATCCAGCAGATCAGCGCGTCTGTGGATCCCACACAGCTGTAACTCACTCCAGGGGAACCCTTCACTCCTGGAGCCTCGATCTGTAATGATTGGGAAGTACTTGATAATTACAGTGTCACATGGGATAATGATGGAGTGGCAGTCCTTAGTTCAACTCCCCCATGATGCAGATAGGGGGTCCTAGTGAGATCAATGCCCGAAACTAGCCTGGCATCAGCCAGACTGAATACGTGGTTAGCGTAGTTAGCTAACAATGTGGCTAGGAGGCAGGCTAAATCCTTATCTTTGTCCCAGAACCAGAACCAGGCCCCATAGGGTTCTCTTGAGTTGGGGGGAAACTGCATTGCACTCATTCCAAACAGTCAAAAGGCCAGATGCAGAGAGGGGGCTTGTCCATTTGTGGATGCGAGAAAAAAATAATGACGATGAGTTCTCGCCGCTCTTAAAAAAACGTACACGCCAATGACATTTGGCCAATCTGTAGTTGGCCCACTTTTTGGGAGAGAGCTATTTTCCCCCTCTATTAAATGCCAGCCTCTCACCCTGTGGTAATCGAAGTCTGCATCCTGCCAGTGAATTACAGTATGGCTGCTGCTCAGCTCCAGTGATCTGACTGGGTTCCACACTCCACCTCCTCCTCCTCCTCCTCCTCCTCCTCCTCCTCTCTCTCTCTTCCTCCTCTCTCTCCACACTCCTCCTCCTCCTCCTCCTCCTCTCTCTCTCTTCCTCCTCTCTATTCACACTCCTCCTCCTCTCTCTCCACATTCCTCCTCCTCCTCTCTCTCCACATTCCTCCTCCTCCTCTCTCTCCACACTCCCCCTCCTCTCTCTACACTCCTCCTCCTCCTCAATCCATCTCTTTCTCTCCTCCCTCTATCTCCAGTCTCTCCTCACTCCTCCTCCTCCTCTCTCTCCTCCTCCTTCTCTCCTCCTCCACCTCCTATCTCTCTACACTCATCCCACTCCTCTCTCTGCACACTCCTCCTCCTCCACAATCCATCTCTTTCTCCTCCTCTCTCTATCTCCACTCTCTCCTCCCCCCTCCCCTCTGTCCTATCTCTCCTGGAGCTGATATAAGGCTAGAGGCACTGTGCACTCAGCATACTAAAGAGCAACTCTCTCTCTCCACAACTCAGTACTGTATTTCTCTTTCTCTCCACCCCTCAGTACTGTATTTCTCTCTCTCTCTCTCCAGCCCTCAGTACTGTATTTCTCTCTCTTTCTCTCCAGCCCTCAGTACTGTATTTCTCTCTCTCTCTCTCCACCCCTCAGTACTGTATTTCTCTCTCTTTCTCTCCAGCCCTCAGTACTGTATTTCTCTCTCTCTCTCTCCACCCCTCAGTACTGTATTTCTCTCTCTTTCTCTCCAGCCCTCAGTACTGTATTTCTCTCTCTTTCTCTTCAGCCCTCAGTACTGTATTTCTCTCTCTCTCTCTCCACCCCTCAGTACTGTATTTCTCTCTCTTTCTCTCCAGCCCTCAGTACTGTATTTCTCTCTCTCTCTCTCCACCCCTCAGTACTGTATTTCTCTCTCTTTCTCTCCAGCCCTCAGTACTGTATTTCTCTCTCTTTCTCTTCAGCCCTCAGTACTGTATTTCTCTCTCTCTCTCTCCACCCCTCAGTACTGTATTTCTCTCTCTTTCTCTCCACCCCTCAGTACTGTATTTCTCTCTCTCTCTCTCTCTCTCTCCACCCCCCCCCCCCCCAGTACTGTATTTCTCTCTCTCCACCCCCCCCCCCCCCCAGTACTGTATTTCTCTCTCTCTCTCTCTCTCTCTCTCTCTCTCTCTCTCTCCACCCCCCCCCCCAGTACTGTATTTCTCTCTCTCTCTCTCCACCCCTCAGTACTGTACACTCTTAGAAAAATGGGTTCCAAAATGGTTCTAGAATAACCCCTTTTGGTTCCAGGTAAAAACCCGTTTGGCTTCCTTGTGGAAAGGGTTCTACATTGAACACTAAATATTTTACCAGGAACTATAAAATGGTTCTTTAAAGGGTTCTCTCCTATGGTGAAAGCCGAATAACCATTTTAGGTTCTAGATTGAACCTTTTTTGCTAGAGTGTACTGTACTTCAAGGGTGATTTTTTAAAAAATCAATATGCGAACAAATAAGATAAGTTAGTATTTAAGGCTCTTTTCCGTGTTAGTCTGTGTTTTAGCGTGTTGACTGGCCATTGTTCCCCATGGCATGCCAAAATTGACCAGCCTATAGCTTAAAAGTTTTTTTGTGTGTGGACAGCAGGGAAATGTATGACTTAGGTGATTTTACAAGAACTAATTTCAGGCCATCTTTTCAGCACGCTAAATGCTGTGGGTAATACACTAACTGATCCACACAGTGATGAGACAGTAACCTTCTCCCCAATAAAACGTTGATGGTAAGCATTCTGCAGTCAGGAGACGTTGGGAATATATTAAAGGTCACCTATTCATGAGGTCACTTCTTTCCTCATTTTTAGGGGGACTCTATGAAACGTTACTTTGTATCATGAAGGTGAAATTCTTCAATGGAATGAATACTATGGCTGGTGCCTTAATGCATCCATCCTACGATCTCCTCCCCTGTGCTCTCCTCTCCTTACCTCTCCTCTCCTCTCCTGACTCTGTCATAAATCTCTGCCTGAAAATCCAAACTTAAACCAGAGTCACTTTAGAAAATGCTTAAAAATGTTTTTAAGTGCAGTACAGGAGGATGGCATCTCAAACCAGTCACGTTGGTCTGGAGTGCTCAGTGTCCGCCTCTTTGCCCTAACCTTTACTCTCCATTGGCTGTCCTTTTTGAGTGATTGTCATCCTGGCTCTCCCCAGTCAATTGGAATGGCAGGTTGGGAGAGTTAGAGAGGCTTTATGAGGCCTGGACATCCTCAGAGGGAGGCGTCCCTCTGCTGTCAGAACCATTGTAGCTCTCATCTGTATCAGTCAGCATCATCACTTCACCCATCCATCAGCTAATCAGTACTGTATGTAGCCTGCTGCACATCAGAGTCACGCCTCAGTGCAGCCAAATATACTGGAACTCACTTACCTCTACCCCCAAAGCATTTGATGAGGAAATATGTGCTGGTCGTCTCAAGCACTGTTCGATATCGGTTCAGACTTGTTACATTTATCATGTTGAGTCTCAGGTAGTTGCTTCCCCTTGAAACAGCCTCTTCTGTCCTTGTCACTGGTGTTCTTAAAATTATTGACATGGCAGATTCAGACAAGTTTGTGCTAGTACACGTAATTACATTACCCGAACTCCGCCAGCAAAACTAAACCCGTCTGAACAGGGCTTAACTTGGAACAAAATAATTACTCCTCCTTCTCTGATACCAAAGTATTACTCCTCCTCCTCCATACCAAAGTATTACCCCTCCTCCTCCATACCAAAGTATTACCCCTCCTCCTCCATACCAAAGTATTACCCCTCCTCCTCCTCCGTACCAAAGAATTACTCCTCCTCCTCCGTACCAAAGTATTACTCCTCCTCCTCCGAACCAAAGTACAACTCCTCCTCCTCCATTCCAAAGAATTACTCCTCCGCAATACCAAAGATTTACTCCTCCTCCGTACCAAAAAAGTACTCCTCCTCCTCCGTACCAAAGTCTTACTCCTCCTCCTCCGTACCAAATAATTACTCCTCCGCCTCCGTTGCAAAGAATTACTCCTCCTCCGTACCAAAATATAACTCCTCCTTTGTAGCAAAGAATTACTCCTCCTCCTCCATACAAAGAAATACTCCTTCTCCTCTGTACCAAAGTATTACTCCTCCTCCGAACCAAATACTTACTCCTCCTCCTCCATATCAAAGTATTATTCCTCCATGCCAAAGTTTTACTCCTCCTCCTCCGTACCAAGGAATTACTCCTCCTCCTCCATACCAAAGTATTACCCCTCCTCCTCCATACCAAAGTATTACCTCACCTCCTCCATACCAAAGTATTACCTCTCCTCCTCCATACCAAAGTATTACCCCTCCTCCATACCAAAGTATTACTCCTCCTCCTCCATACCAAAGTATTACCCCTCCTCCATACCAAAGTATTACCCCTCCTCCTCCATACCAAAGTATTACTCCTCCTCCTCCATACCAAAGTATTACCTCTCCTCCTCCATACCAAAGTATTACCCCTCCTCCATAGCAAAGTATTACCCCTCCTCCTCCATACCAAAGTATTACCTCTCCTCCTCCATACCAAAGTATTACCCCTCCTCCATACCAAAGTTTTACTCCTCCTCCTCCATACCAAAGTATTACCTCACGTCCTCCATAGCAAAGTATTACCCCTCCTCCTCCATACCAAAGTATTACCTCTCCTCCATACCAAAGTATTACCCCTCCTCCTCCATACCAAAGTATTACTCCTCCTCCTCCATACCAAAGTATTACCCCTCCTCCTCCATACCAAAGTATTACCCCTCCTCCTCCATACCAAAGTATTACCTCTCCTCCATACCAAAGTATTACCTCTCCTCCTCCATACCAAAGTATTACCCCTCCTCCTCCATACCAAAGTATTACTCCTCCTCCATACCAAAGTATTACCTCACCTCCATACCAAAGTATTACTCCTCCTCCTCCATACCAAAGTATTACCTCACCTCCTCCATAGCAAAGTATTACCCCTCCTCCTCCATACCAAAGTATTACCTCTCCTCCATACCAAAGTATTACCCCTCCTCCTCCATACCAAAGTATTACTCCTCCTCCTCCATACCAAAGTATTACCCCTCCTCCTCCATACCAAAGTATTACCCCTCCTCCTCCATACCAAAGTATTACCTCTCCTCCATACCAAAGTATTACCTCTCCTCCTCCATACCAAAGTATTACTCCTCCTCCTCCATACCAAAGTATTACTCCTCCTCCTCCATACCAAAGTATTACTCCTCCTCCTCCATACCAAAGTATTACCTCACCTCCTCCATACCAAAGTATTACTCCTCCTCCTCCATACCAAAGTATTACCCCTCCTCCTCCATACCAAAGTATTACTCCTCCTCCATACCAAAGTATTACTCCTCCTCCATACCAAAGTATTACCCCTCCTCCTCCATACCAAAGTATTACCTCACTTCCTCCATACCAAAGTATTACTCCTCCTCCTCCATACCAAAGTATTACTCCTCCTCCTCCATACCAAAGTATTACTCCTCCTCCATACCAAAGTATTACCTCACCTCCTCCATACCAAAGTATTACTCCTCCTCCATACCAAAGTATTACCTCTCCTCCTCCATACCAAAGTATTACCTCACCTCCTCCATACCAAAGTATTACCTCTCCTCCATAGCAAAGTATTACTCCTCCTCCTCCATACCAAAGTATTACCTCTCCTCCATAGCAAAGTATTACCTCTCCTCCTCCATACCAAAGTATTACTCCTCCTCCTCCATACCAAAGTATTACTCCTCCTCCATACCAAAGTATTACCCCTCCTCCTCCATACCAAAGTATTACCTCACCTCCTCCATACCAAAGTATTACCCCTCCTCCTCCATACCAAAGTATTACTCCTCCTCCTCCATACCAAAGTATTACCCCTCCTCCTCCATACCAAAGTATTACCTCACCTCCTCCATACCAAAGTATTACCTCTCCTCCATACCAAAGTATTACCTCACCTCCTCCATACCAAAGTATTACCTCTCCTCCATACCAAAGTATTACCTCTCCTCCTCCATACCAAAGTATTACCTCTCCTCCATACCAAAGTATTACCTCACCTCCTCCATACCAAAGTATTACCTCTCCTCCATACCAAAGTATTACCTCACCTCCTCCATACCAAAGTATTACTCCTCCTCCTCCATACCAAAGTATTACCTCACCTCCTCCATACCAAAGTATTACCCCTCCTCCTCCATACCAAAGTATTACCCCTCCTCCATACCAAAGTATTACTCCTCCTCCTCCATACCAAAGTATTACTCCTCCTCCTCCATACCAAAGTATTACTCCTCCTCCATACCAAAGTATTACTCCTCCTCCTCCATACCAAAGTATTACCTCTCCTCCATACCAAAGTATTACTCCTCCTCCTCCATACCAAAGTATTACCCCTCTTCCTCCATACCAAAGTATTACCTCACCTCCTCCATACCAAAGTATTACCCCTCCTCCTCCATACCAAAGTATTACCCCTCCTCCATACCAAAGTATTACTCCTCCTCCTCCATACCAAAGTATTACCCCTCCTCCTCCATACCAAAGTATTACCCCTCCTCCATACCAAAGTATTACTCCTCCTCCTCCATACCAAAGTATTACCTCACCTCCTCCATACCAAAGTATTACTCCTCCTCCTCCATACCAAAGTATTACCTCACCTCCTCCATACCAAAGTATTACCCCTCCTCCTCCATACCAAAGTATTACTCCTCCTCCTCCATACCAAAGTATTACCTCACCTCCTCCATACCAAAGTATTACCCCTCCTCCATACCAAAGTATTACTCCTCCTCCTCCATACCAAAGTATTACTCCTCCTCCATACCAAAGTATTACCCCTCCTCCTCCATACCAAAGTATTACTCCTCCTCCGTACCAAAGTATTACTCCTCCTCCTCCATACCAAAGTATTACTCCTCCTCCATACCAAAGTATTACCCCTCCTCCATACCAAAGTATTACCCCTCCTCCATACCAAAGTATTACCCCTCCTCCATACCAAAGTATTACCCCTCCTCCTCCATACCAAAGTATTACTCCTCCTCCTCCATACCAAAGTATTACTCCTCCTCCATACCAAAGTATTACCCCTCCTCCTCCATACCAAAGTATTACTCCTCCTCCTCCATACCAAAGTATTACTCCTCCTCCTCCATACCAAAGTATTACTCCTCCTCCATACCAAAGTATTACCCCTCCTCCATACCAAAGTATTACCCCTCCTCCATACCAAAGTATTACCCCTCCTCCTCCATACCAAAGTATTACTCCTCCTCCTCCTCCATACCAAAGTATTACCCCTCCTCCTCCATACCAAAGTATTACTCCTCCTCCTCCTCCATACCAAAGTATTACCCCTCCTCCATACCAAAGTATTACCCCTCCTCCATACCAAAGTATTACCCCTCCTCCTCCATACCAAAGTATTACTCCTCCTCCATACCAAAGTATTACTCCTCCTCCTCCATACCAAAGTATTACCCCTCCTCCATACCAAAGTATTACCCCTCCTCCTCCATACCAAAGTATTACTCCTCCTCCTCCATACCAAAGTATTACTCCTCCTCCTCCATACCAAAGTATTACTCCTCCTCCTCCATACCAAAGTATTACCTCACCTCCTCCATACCAAAGTATTACTCCTCCTCCATACCAAAGTATTACCCCTCCTCCTCCATACCAAAGTATTACCCCTCCTCCATACCAAAGTATTACCCCTCCTCCTCCATACCAAAGTATTACTCCTCCTCCATACCAAAGTATTACTCCTCTTCCTACATACCAAAGTATTACTCCTCCTCCATACCAAAGTATTACTCCTCCTCCTCCATACCAAAGAATTACTCCTCCTCCTCCATACCAAAGTATTACTCCTCCTCCTCCATACCAAAGTATTACTCCTCCTCCTCCATACCAAAGTATTACCCCTCCTCCTCCATACCAAAGTATTACCCCTCCTCCATACCAAAGTATTACTCCTCCTCCTCCATACCAAAGTATTACTCCTCCTCCATACCAAAGTATTACTCCTCCTCCTCCATACCAAAGTATTACCTCTCCTCCTCCATACCAAAGTATTACCTCTCCTCCATACCAAAGTATTACCCCTCCTCCATACCAAAGTATTACTCCTCTTCCTACATACCAAAGTATTACTCCTCCTCCTCCTCCATACCAAAGTATTACCCCTCCTCCTCCATACCAAAGTATTACCCCTCCTCCTCCATACCAAAGTATTACTCCTCCTCCTCCATACCAAAGTATTACCTCTCCTCCATACCAAAGTATTACCTCTCCTCCTCCATACCAAAGTATTACTCCTCCTCCATACCAAAGTATTACCCCTCCTCCTCCATACCAAAGTATTACCTCTCCTCCATACCAAAGTATTACTCCTCCTCCTCCATACCAAAGTATTACCTCTCCTCCTCCATACCAAAGTATTACCTCACCTCCTCCATACCAAAGTATTACCTCTCCTCCATAGCAAAGTATTACCCTTCCTCCTCCATACCAAAGTATTACCCCTCCTCCTCCATACCAAAGTATTACCTCTCCTCCTCCATACCAAAGTATTACTCCTCCTCCTCCATACCAAAGTATTACTCCTCCTCCTCCATAGCAAAGTATTACCTCTCCTCCATACCAAAGTATTACTCCTCCTCCTCCATAGCAAAGTATTACCTCTCCTCCATAGCAAAGTATTACCCCTCCTCCTCCATACCAAAGTATTACCCCTCCTCCTCCATACCAAAGTATTACTCCTCCTCCTCCATACCAAAGTATTACCTCTCCTCCATACCAAAGTATTACTCCTCCTCCTCCATACCAAAGTATTACCTCTCCTCCTCCATACCAAAGTATTACTCCTCCTCCATACCAAAGTATTACCCCTCCTCCATACCAAAGTATTACCCCTCCTCCATACCAAAGTATTACTCCTCCTCCATACCAAAGTATTACTCCTCCTCCTCCATACCAAAGTATTACCTCTCCTCCTCCATACCAAAGTATTACCTCTCCTCCTCCATACCAAAGTATTACCCCTCCTCCTCCATACCAAAGTATTACCCCTCCTCCATACCAAAGTATTACCTCTCCTCCTCCATACCAAAGTATTACTCCTCCTCCATACCAAAGTATTACCCCTCCTCCTCCATACCAAAGTATTACCTCTCCTCCATACCAAAGTATTACTCCTCCTCCTACATACCAAAGTATTACCCCTCCTCCATACCAAAGTATTACCTCTCCTCCTCCATACCAAAGTATTACCTCTCCTCCTCCATACCAAAGTATTACCCCTCCTCCTCCATACCAAAGTATTACCCCTCCTCCTCCATACCAAAGTATTACTCCTCCTCCTCCATACCAAGTATTACCCCTCCTCCATACCAAAGTATTACTCCTCCTCCTCCATACCAAAGTATTACCTCTCCTCCTCCATACCAAAGTATTACCTCACCTCCTCCATACCAAAGTATTACCTCTCCTCCATAGCAAAGTATTACTCCTCCTCCTCCATACCAAAGTATTACCTCTCCTCCATAGCAAAGTATTACTCCTCCTCCTCCATACCAAAGTATTACCCCTCCTCCTCCATACCAAAGTATTACCCCTCCTCCATACCAAAGTATTACCCCTCCTCCTCCATACCAAAGTATTACCTCTCCTCCATACCAAAGTATTACTCCTCCTCCTCCATACCAAAGTATTACCTCTCCTCCTCCATACCAAAGTATTACCTCTCCTCCTCCATACCAAAGTATTACCCCTCCTCCTCCATACCAAAGTATTACCCCTCCTCCTCCATACCAAAGTATTACTCCTCCTCCTCCATACCAAAGTATTACCCCTCCTCCATACCAAAGTATTACTCCTCCTCCTCCATACCAAAGTATTACCTCTCCTCCTCCATACCAAAGTATTACCTCACCTCCTCCATACCAAAGTATTACCTCTCCTCCATAGCAAAGTATTACTCCTCCTCCTCCATACCAAAGTATTACCTCTCCTCCATAGCAAAGTATTACTCCTCCTCCTCCATACCAAAGTATTACCCCTCCTCCTCCATACCAAAGTATTACCCCTCCTCCATACCAAAGTATTACCCCTCCTCCTCCATACCAAAGTATTACCTCACCTCCTCCATACCAAAGTATTACCTCTCCTCCATAGCAAAGTATTACTCCTCCTCCTCCATACCAAAGTATTACCTCTCCTCCATAGCAAAGTATTACTCCTCCTCCTCCATACCAAAGTATTACCCCTCCTCCATACCAAAGTATTACCTCACCTCCTCCATACCAAAGTATTACCCCTCCTCCTCCATACCAAAGTATTACCCCTCCTCCATACCAAAGTATTACTCCTCCTCCATACCAAAGTATTACTCCTCCTCCATACCAAAGTATTACTCCTCCTCCTCCATACCAAAGTATTACCCCTCCTCCTCCATACCAAAGTATTACTCCTCCTCCATACCAAAGTATTACTCCTCCTCCATACCAAAATATTACCCCTCCTCCTCCATACCAAAGTATTACCCCTCCTCCTCCATACCAAAGTATTACCTCACCTCCTCCATACCAAAGTATTACCTCACCTCCTCCATACCAAAGTATTACTCCTCCTCCTCCATACCAAAGTATTACTCCTCCTCCTCCATACCAAAGTATTACTCCTCCTCCATACCAAAGTATTACCCCTCCTCCTCCATACCAAAGTATTACCTCACCTCCTCCATACCAAAGTATTACCTCACCTCCTCCATACCAAAGTATTACTCCTCCTCCTCCATACCAAAGTATTACCTCACCTCCTCCATACCAAAGTATTACCTCACCTCCTCCATACCAAAGTATTACCCCTCCTCCTCCATACCAAAGTATTACCTCACCTCCTCCATACCAAAGTATTACTCCTCCTCCTCCATACCAAAGTATTACTCCTCCTCCATACCAAAGTATTACTCCTCTTCCTCCATACCAAAGTATTACTCCTCCTCCTCCTCCATACCAAAGTATTACCCCTCCTCCTCCATACCAAAGTATTACTCCTCCTCCATACCAAAGTATTACCCCTCCTCCTCCATACCAAAGTATTACCCCTCCTCCATACCAAAGTATTACCCCTCCTCCATACCAAAGTATTACCCCTCCTCCTCCATACCAAAGTATTACTCCTCCTCCTCCATACCAAAGTATTACTCCTCCTCCTCCATACCAAAGTATTACCTCACCTCCTCCATACCAAAGTATTACTCCTCCTCCTCCATACCAAAGTATTACCTCTCCTCCATAGCAAAGTATTACCCCTCCTCCTCCATACCAAAGTATTACCCCTCCTCCTCCATACCAAAGTATTACCCCTCCTCCTCCATACCAAAGTATTACCCCTCCTCCTCCATACCAAAGTATTACCCCTCCTCCTCCATACCAAAGTATTACCCCTCCTCCTCCATACCAAAGTATTACTCCTCCTCCTCCATACCAAAGTATTACCCCTCCTCCATACCAAAGTATTACCTCTCCTCCATACCAAAGTATTACTCCTCCTCCTCCATACCAAAGTATTACCTCTCCTCCTCCATACCAAAGTATTACCTCACCTCCTCCATACCAAAGTATTACCTCTCCTCCATACCAAAGTATTACCTCTCCTCCTCCATACCAAAGTATTACTCCTCCTCCATACCAAAGTATTACTCCTCCTCCATACCAAAGTATTACTCCTCCTCCATACCAAAGTATTACCCCTCCTCCTCCATACCAAAGTATTACTCCTCCTCCATACCAAAGTATTACCCCTCCTCCTCCATACCAAAGTATTACCTCACCTCCTCCATACCAAAGTATTACTCCTCCTCCATACCAAAGTATTACCCCTCCTCCTCCATACCAAAGTATTACTCCTCCTCCTCCATACCAAAGTATTACCTCTCCTCCATACCAAAGTATTACCCCTCCTCCTCCATACCAAAGTATTACCTCACCTCCTCCATACCAAAGTATTACCCCTCCTCCTCCATACCAAAGTATTACTCCTCCTCCTCCATACCAAAGTATTACTCCTCCTCCATACCAAAGTATTACTCCTCCTCCATACCAAAGTATTACTCCTCCTCCTCCATACCAAAGTATTACTCCTCCTCCATACCAAAGTATTACTCCTCCTCCTCCATACCAAAGTATTACTCCTCCTCCTCCATACCAAAGTATTACTCCTCCTCCTCCATACCAAAGTATTACTCCTCCTCCTCCATACCAAAGTATTACTCCTCCTCCATACCAAAGTATTACTCCTCCTCCATACCAAAGTATTACTCCTCCTCCATACCAAAGTATTACTCCTCCTCCATACCAAAGTATTACCCCTCCTCCATACCAAAGTATTACTCCTCCTCCATACCAAAGTATTACTCCTCCTCCATACCAAAGTATTACTCCTCTTCCTAAATACCAAATTTGCCACCTAAAGGCACCTAAAGGCAACTAGCTCCACTTCACCTAAAGGCACCTAAAGGCAACTAGCTCCACTTCACCTAAAGGCACCTAAAGGCAACTAGCTCCACTTCACCTAAAGGCACCTAAAGGCAACTAGCTCCACTTCACCTAAAGGCACCTAAAGGCAACTAGCTCCACTTCACCACTTTGGGATTCGGGACATTCTCTTATTCTTTTAGCACTTTTCAGATTGACTCCCATGACTGGTGGGTAGCAATTGAATCACCAGAGTACTGGGCTCCGGTAACACTTGACCCCCTCCCGTTCCTCTCCACCGGTCCTGGTTCCCCCTTCAGGACCTGTGTTTCCTCCCCAGAGATCCAATCAGATTGTGCTGTGACTTCTCATCGTGGCCCCAGAGATGTTGCTTTTTCTTTTATTCTTGAACTAATTTAGATTACCCCCCACAAACACTGACTCTATCCGTATCTCCTCCCCTTCTACTGACAGAATATCTAATGACAGCACCTTCTGCCTTTTAATGTCCCTCTTTCATTTGGCCACTTCAATTACTGTACATCTCTAAGTGTAATCTCATTTGGCCATTAGCAGTGTCTACTTTGGCGTTCCCTGTCCACGCTCAGCGCCTGGCACGGTGTCCCTGGATACCAGCAGTAGCTGGAACTGTCTGCAAGTCTAATCGTGTGTAGGGACCACATGCCGGTAAAAGCTATGCCATTTTCCCAGGCAGACTTTTTAGGTGGCATCCAGTCAGACTCCAACGTCCACTCTTATTCGCTTCAAGCTCTCATTTTGTTACTTACATGTATTGTTTTCTATGACGCAACGCTTACACTTCGAAGATTTTCTGTGTGCATAGTTTTCAAATCACATCATCACGATGTAAGTTAGTTGGGTTATTCAGCTTCAACAACTTCGTCCCAGCAACTCCTCCCTCTAGGTGGCCTGCTGTTGTCAGGAGAACATAAACACCCGTGTTTGGACTTCGCCGGCTGGCCCCTCTCGCCTCCCTGTCATCCTTTGTGGTCTCCCAACCATTGAGATATTCCCCCTTTTCTCCGATCGCTGCTGTTCATCATCTTATCATTACTGCTGCTGTCCTACTGTTATAACATTCCACTGGGCAAAAACTGGTTGAACAAAAGTTGTTTCCACGTCATTTAAATCCGAAGAATCTATGTGATGACGTTGAATCAACGTGAAAAACTGATTTGGATTTGAAAAAAGTAATCAACGTAAGGGCATTTCGTATTTTTTTTCATCCAGATTTTTACCTAAATCCAATGATATGGTGACCTTTTTAATTGTTGATTTCACGTTGAATACACCTTAGTTTACAACTCAACCAAATGTAAATCAAAACTAGATGTTGAGCTCACGTCTGTGCCCAGTAGGATGGCTGTCAACAAAACAGGATCTGTCTAATGATTTAGACTGATTATCCATCGGCTAGTCAGGTGTTCTGCTAGGTCTATAATGTTTCATGCAAAGCATTACACTCACTGTAATATGAGTACATGATCTGCCAAGGTGTACAGTATGTTATCAGGAGATACATACATATCCACATTTCTACAATATTGACAGACATGAGTTTAGAGTCATTATGTACACTATTGGCAGTAGTCATTCATTCAGATTTTATATATTACAGGCTTCTGGTTCCATAAGACTGACTTATCATCAAGTTTTATCATCAAAATCTTATCAAGTATTATCTAGTATGACATTACTGTGTTGTTGTTGTTGTTATCTCTGGTCTAGCGTCTGAGCAGATTTCCTTTCCAATTTCACAGCAGTTGGTCTGGAGAGATTTGGCTGTACCCACGGAGACCGAGAGTACTACATGAGGGGAGTAGGAGTGAGTCCAGACTAGGGATGGAAATTGGTTAGAAATTGGTTAGAACCAAAAATCTCAAATTTGGACTCATCAGACCAAAGGACAGATTTCCACCAGTCTAATTTCCATTGCTCGTGTTTCTTGGCCCAAGCAAGTCTCTTCTTCTTATTGGTGTCCTTTAGTGGTGGTTTCTTTGCAGAAATTTCACCATGAAGGCCTGATTCATGCAGTCTCCTCTGTACAGTTGATGTTGAGATGTGTCTGTTACTTGAACTCTGTGAAGCAGTTATTTGGGCTGCAATTTCTGAGGCTGGTAACTCTAATGAACTTATCCTCTGCAGCAGAGGTAACTCTGGGTCTTCCCTTCCTGTGGAGGTCCTCAAGAGAGCCAGTGTCATCATAGCACTTGATGGTTTTTGCGACTGCACTTGAAGAAAGTTCTTGAAATGTTCCGTATTGACTGACTTTCATGTCTTATTAAAGTAATAATGGACCGTTATTTCTATTTGCTTATTTGAGCTGCTCTTGCCATAATATGGACTTGGTCTTTCACCATATAGGGCTATCTTCTGTATACCACCCCTACCTTGTTACAACACAACTGATTGGCTCAAACGCATTAAGAAGGAAAGAAATTCCACAAATTAACTTTTAACAAGGCACACCTGTTAATTGAAATGCATTCCAGGTGACTACCTCATGAAGCTGGTTGAGAGAATGCCAAGCATGTGCAAATCTGTCATCAAGGCAAAGGGTGGCTACTTTGAAGAATCTCAAATATAAAATATATTTTGATTTGTTGAACACTTTTTTGGTTACTACATGTTTCCATATGTGTTATTTCATAGTTTTGATGTCTTCACTATTATTCGACAATGTAGAAAATAGTCAAAATAAAGAAACACCCTAGAATGAGTAGGTGTGTCCAAACTTTTGACTGGTACTGTATATATTGAATATAGTTATAAAATCGCCATTCAAAAGTTTGTTATTCTATTCAATTAAGTATTTCATGGTATATCCGTCCTTGTAGGTAACAATGTCCCAAGGATAATCAAAATTATATCCAAGCTTTTTAATTGTCAATTTATATATATATATATATATATACTGCTCAAAAAAATAAAGGGAACACTTAAACAACACATCCTAGATCTGAATGAAAGAAATAATCTTATTAAATACTTTTTTCTTTACATAGTTGAATGTGCTGACAACAAAATCACACAAAAATAATCAATGGAAATCCAATTTATCAACCCATGGAGGTCTGGATTTGGAGTCACACTCAAAATTAAAGTGGAAAACCACACTACAGGCTGATCCAACTTTCATGTAATGTCCTTAAAACAAGTCAAAATGAGGCTCAGCAGTGTGTGTGGCCTCCACGTGCCTGTATGACCTCCCTACAACGCCTGGGCATGCTCCTGATGAGGTGGCGGATGGTCTCCTGAGGGGTCTCCTCCCAGACCTGGACTAAAGCATCCGCCAACTCCTGGACAGTCTGTGGTGCAACGTGGCGTTGGTGGATGGAGCGAGACATGATGTCCCAGATGTGCTCAATTGGATTCAGGTCTGGGGAACGGGCGGGCCAGTCCATAGCATCAATGCCTTCCTCTTGCAGGAACTGCTGACACACTCCAGCCACATGAGGTCTAGCATTGTCTTGTATTAGGAGGAACCCAGGGCCAACCGCACCAGCATATGGTCTCACAAGGGGTCTGAGGATCTCATCTCGGTACCTAATGGCAGTCAGGCTACCTCTGGCGAGCACATGGAGGGCTGTGCGGCCCCCCAAAGAAATGCCACCCCACACCATGACTGACCCACCACCAAACCGGTCATGCTTGAGAATGTTGCAGGCAGCAGAACGTTCTCCACGGCGTCTCCAGACTCTGTCATGTCTGTCACGTGCTCAGTGTGAACCTGCTTTCATCTGTGAAGAGCACAGGGCGCCAGTGGCGAATTTGCCAATCTTGGTGTTCTCTGGCAAATGCCAAACGTCTTGCACGGTGTTGGGCTGTAAGCACAACCCCCACCTGTGGACGTCGGGCCCTCATACCACCCTCATGGAGTCTGTTTCTGACCATTTGAGCAGACACATGCACATTTGTGGCCTGCTGGAGGTCATTTTGCAGGGCTCTGGCAGTGCTTCTCCTGCTCCTCCTTGCACAAAGGCAGAGGTAGCGGTCCTGCTGCTGGGTTGTTGCCCTCCTACGGCCTCCTCCACGTCTCCTGATGTACTGGCCTGTCTCCTGGTAGCGCCTCCATGCTCTGGACACTACGCTGACAGACACAGCAAACCTTCTTGCCACAGCTCGCATTGATGTGCCATCCTGGATGAGCTGCACTACCTGAGCCACTTGTGTGGGTTGTAGACTCCGTCTCATGCTACCACTAGAGTGAAAGCACCGCCAGCATTCAAAAGTGACCAAAACATCAGCCAGGAAGCATAGGAACTGAGAAGTGGTCTGTGGTCCCCACCTGCAGAACCACTCCTTTATTGGGGGTGTCTTGCTAATTGCCTATAATTTCCACCTGTTGTCTATTCCATTTGCACAACAGCATGTGAAATTTATTGTCAATCAGTGTTGCTTCCTAAGTGGACAGTTTGATTTCACAGAAGTGTGATTGACTTGGAGTTACATTGTGTTGTTTAAGTGTTCCCTTTATTTTTTGAGCAGTGTATATATATATATACACATAAAAATGAGTACTCACTCAAGTAATTAAATACTAACATCCAGATAACCGTGCCCATCCCTAGTCCAGAGATGGATTTTCCGTGCTTCAACAGGACTCGAAAGCTGTATCCTCGGTAGGCTGGCCAACTCCACTTTATCTGCTTCTCCAGGGGTGCCCGGGCATTCACTGTGCCACTCCTGATTTAATTGTGGTTTCTGGATGACTGCCTTTCACCTTTAACTTCCCCCTAGCTCAGCACATCTCGGCTACGATGAACTACCGGAGACAGAAGACAGAGTGGAGGAGAAAGGAGGAGAAAGGAGGGCTTCTTAGAGAGAGGGTGGCAGAGGGAGAACAAGAGAAAGATAGAGTGGCTAGACTGGCTAGAAAAAAAGCTCATTATTTACCTCTCTCAAAATGTCATTAATATGTAAAAGAGGAATGTAAAGAGGGGAAAAAGACTGTGCCTTGAAGGGCTGTGCTGCTTTCTAATGGCCCACTGTAGCTGCAAAATTACCCTGTCTACAAAACGTGTTGTCCAGAGCCAATTCATCCTTTATTTTCCCTCACTCTCTTTATTTAACAACATACACTATAGACATATTCTGTTCTGAAATACCTGGTCACAAATGCCAGGAAGATCACGACTTCATTTCTTTTTCTTTTTTAAATCTAATTAGCCTGGAAACTGTTAGCCACTGCTCTTCTTTTTGGAAGAGTAACTGGGCATCTAAATTATGAGCATTGTTGAAAATGCCACAGCACTGGTGTCTTCGCCTGGAATCGATTTGTTCAGACAATGCCGTGTATCATCCACGAATGACAAATGTGTGTGGAGGTTGAGGATGAGCTGAGTTCTAGAGCTGACTCAATATAGCACCTCTTTAGTGAACAATCAGTTTGTTTTTGTGAGAGTGACGCATTTAATAGTTGAATAAATAATAACTAGGATTGGTGGGACTTACTTTAACTCTTTACAAGTATTTTTGTAGTAGTGGAAGAAGTATAACATATGTTACTTAAGCCAAGAAGTTCAATATAGTCAAAGTTACATTTAGTAAAATAATTTGTCTGGTT
This sequence comes from Salmo trutta, assembly GCF_901001165.1. NCBI lineage: Eukaryota > Metazoa > Chordata > Actinopteri > Salmoniformes > Salmonidae > Salmo > Salmo trutta. The sequence continues at coordinate 6,924,642 of NC_042958.1, forward strand.
ACTTTGACAGACTACACTATCGGCCTCAAGGCCTTCGTCAGAGCTTTTGTGAGTGTTTATAATTTGCACCCTTACAGTGAGGGAAAAAAGTATTTGATCCCCTGCTGATTTTGTACGTTTGCCCACTAACAAAGAAATGATGAGTCTATAATTTTAATGGTAGTTTTATTTGAACAGTGACAGACAGAATAACAACAAAAAAATCCTGAAAAACGCATGTCAAAAATGTTATAAAATGATTTGCATTTTAATGAGGGAAATAAGTATTTGACCCCCTCTCAATCAGAAAGATTTCTGGCTCCCAGGTGTCTTTTATACAGGTAACGAGCTGAGATTAGGAGCACACTCTTAAAGGCAGTGCTCCTAATCTCAGTTTGTTACCTGTGTAAAAGACACCTGTCCACAGAAGCAATCAATCAAAAAGAGCAGTGATACTACCAAGAGCAGTGATATCACCAAGAGCAGTGATACTACCAAGAGCAGTGATATCACCAAGAGCAGTGATATTACCAAGAGCAGTGATACTACCAAGAGCAGTGATATCACCAAGAGCAGTGATACTACCAAGAGCAGTGATATCACCAAGAGCAGTGATACTACCAAGAGCAGTGATACTACCAAGAACAATGATATCACCAAGAGCAGTGATACTACCAAGAGCAGTGATACTACCAAGAGCAGTGATACTACCAAGAACAGTGATATCACCAAGAGCAGTGATACTACCAAGAGCAGTGATACTACCAAGAACAATGATATCACCAAGAGCAGTGATACTACCAAGAGCAGTGATACTACCAAGAGCAGTGATACTACCAAGAGCAGTGACACTACCAAGAGCAGTGATACTACCAAGAGCAGTGACACTACCAAGAGCAGTGATACTACCAAGAGCAGTGATACTACCAAGAGCAGTGACACTACCAAGAGCAGTGATACTACCAAGAGCAGTGATACTACCAAGAGCAGTGATACCACCAAGAGCAGTGATACTACCAAGAGCAGTGATACTACCAAGAGCAGTGATACTAGCCAGAGCAGTGATACTACCAAGAGCAGTGACACTACCAAGAGCAGTGATACTACCAAGAGCAGTGATACTACCAAGAGCAGTGATACTACCAAGAGCAGTGATACCTCCAAGAGCAGTGATACTACCAAGAGCAGTGATACTACCAAGAGCAGTGATACCTCCAAGAGCAGTGATACTACCAAGAGCAGTGATACTAGCCAGAGCAGTGATACTACCAAGAGCAGTGATACTACCAAGAGCAGTGATACTACCAAGAGCAGTGATACTAGCCAGAGCAGTGATACTACCAAGAGCAGTGACACTACCAAGAGCAGTGATACTACCAAGAGCAGTCACACTACCAAGAGCAGTGATACCTCCAAGAGCAGTGATACTACCAAGAGCAGTGATACTACCAAGAGCAGTGATACCTCCAAGAGCAGTGATACTACCAAGAGCAGTGATACTACCAAGAGCAGTGATACTAGCCAGAGCAGTGATACTACCAAGAGCAGTGACACTACCAAGAGCAGTGATACTACCAAGAGCAGTGATACTACCAAGAGCAGTGATACTACCAAGAGCAGTGACACTACCAAGAGCAGTGATACTACCAAGAGCAGTGATACCTCCAAGAGCAGTGATACTACCAAGAGCAGTGATACTAGCCAGAGCAGTGATACTACCAAGAGCAGTGATACTACCAAGAGCAGTGATACCTCCAAGAGCAGTGATACTACCAAGAGCAGTGATACTACCAAGAGCAGTCACACTACCCAGAGCAGTGATACTACCAAGAGCAGTGATACTACCAAGAGCAGTGACACTACCAAGAGCAGTGATACTACCAAGAGCAGTGATACTAGCCAGAGCAGTGATACTACCAAGAGCAGTGATACCTCCAAGAGCAGTGATACTACCAAGAGCAGTGATACTAGCCAGAGCAGTGATACTACCAAGAGCAGTGATACTACCAAGAGCAGTGATACCTCCAAGAGCAGTGATACTACCAAGAGCAGTGACACTACCAAGAGCAGTGATACTAGCCAGAGCAGTGACACTACCAAGAGCAGTGATACCTCCAAGAGCAGTGATACTACCAAGAGCAGTGATACTAGCCAGAGCAGTGATACCTCCAAGAGCAGTGATACTAGCCAGAGCAGTGATACCTCCAAGAGCAGTGATACTACCAAGAGCAGTGATACTACCAAGAGCAGTGATACTAGCCAGAGCAGTGATACCTCCAAGAGCAGTGATACTAGCCAGAGCAGTGATACCTCCAAGAGCAGTGATACTACCAAGAGCAGTGATACTACCAAGAGCAGTGCTACTAGCCAGAGCAGTGTGTGGGTTTCTTCTTTTTACTCATATTGTTCAACTGTTACCATACACCTACAACAAAGACAGCTCAGACATGTGAATGCCTTTTTGAATAGAATATCGACCTTAATACTTTGGATTGTGGGGCAGTTAGATCACATATTTCCTCATAAATATCTCTACTCAGACTACTAGACTTAAGCTCTCCTGCTAGACTACCACAGTAAATGACAACTGGAATAATAGAGAATACAGAAGACAAGAAGGCATATTTGAATTTTAAAAGACATATCCCTTACTTCAACTATACATTAATTTCTTACTCAAAGGATAAAAGCTGTTAAAGGAAAGTCTTGACTGGATAGATACATAAATAGGATAGATTTTTTTTTTAAAAAGGTAAGGATTCAGTGATGGAAAACCTAATGGATGAAAGAATAAAAGTTGGACTGATTGGTATGATAAAGGAATAATGTATGGTTTAAGATGTGGAATGTGTGTGTGTGTGTTTGTGTGTGCTTAGAATGTGCTCCCCCCATTGTTAGAATTTGAACGTTCCATGGCAGTTAATTCAACAGTGGGAAGTTAGCTAAATGAGTTGATGTGGTTGCTAAAACAACTGTACCCGGTGATTGATAGTAGATATTTCTGTTCTTTTTTAGAGATTTGAATAGCACAGATGTAGACCAAGATGGCATACCCTCTGTTTGTCTAAAGTGCTAGGAAAGTGGTCAAACTGACAGTTGGTTGAAAAAATGTATACAAAACGTTTTTGATGCGGTTACGAAAACCGCTGTATCGTTAGATCTGTACAATATATTTCTGTTCCGATTCCAAAATTGAATAGCAGAGAAGTAAACCAAGATGTCACAACCTGTAAGTTTAAGTCTAAATTTTTGGGAATGTGGTCAAAACAGCAGTTGTTTGTAAAATGTGTTACTGCACTTACTAAAACCGCTGTATCGCTAGATCCCTAGAGCATATTTTTGTTTCGAGGACAGATTTGAATAGCAGAGAAGTAGACAAAGATGTCATACCTGTTACGAGATGTCGCCAAGGCAATAGATGGCATTGCTGTTAAATGTATCTAATTGTGATACTCTATAGTACGAGAGAGCCTTGGCATTACTTACAATGCACTGAATGGAGCTGAATGCATGTTACCCATTGATGCTGAAGTAAAGACATTCTTATCAACATTACCTTGCTCTTGTATTTAATAATCATCATATGAAACAATATCCTCTAACTTTTTGTCTAAATTGTTCGGAAAGTGGTCAAAATGTCAGTTGATTATAAGTTACAGAAAATGTTGATACGGTCACTTAAAGAGCTGTGACGTTTGATCGGTATCAGATAATTATGTTATTATTTCAGATTTCAATAACAGAGAAGTAGAGGAAGATGTTATCGTACTTGTTATGTAAGTGTTGGACAAAGTGGCCAAAGTAGCTGATTTGAGTCAAAAGCTGCATCGTTACATTCACTATGAATGGAAGTTGGAAGTGATGATGTCACAATGAGGAGCTTTAGAATGTTGAAAAAAATTCCATTAAAGTGAATGAAGATGTACAAAAATAAAGACAAAAAAATATATCGTTTCAAAAGTATAAAAAATATCAAAAAGTTGTATGCTAGCACACTATTCCAGACCAGTCTTCACATTTGAAAGTTTGAATAGTGTTTCTAGCTTAAACGGTGTAAGAGGAGTAGCCTGCTGAAGAAGAAGTAGTATGACGAGGATTTAAAGGCTGAACTTTTGCTTCACACGTCCCATCTAATAAGAGAAACAGAAGCAACAGAAACAGAGACAGGCAGATTAACACAGACAGAGCAAAAGACAGACCTGGATAGACAGATCTGCTTGTGTCCACAGTACATACAGGAAGTCCACCCTACTGGCAGCAGCAGGGACCTGGCCTAATACCCAGGAGCTCATCTTTTCTACAGTATTTAATTTGTTTCTTTAGTCTTAGCCTGACTTTGCCTCATTATTATGTAAATTAACTTATTTCACAGTAACTTATTTTGCTGTAAATAAATTAGGAGCATAACTATTTGCATAAGTACCAGAATGTAGTAGCTTGGCTGGTAAGAGAGGTACTGTAGCATTCAGGAGTTTGCTTTTGACTCTCTTTACTGGGACCAAATGTTCTGTCATCGCTTCCTTCAAAAACATCACTGTTGTCATGGATCCTGCAAAGAGTTCATCAACCTACCAGGAGACATGATTGATTTCAGTTAAATGGATTTTAGCCAGTCTGCAAATGGCACAGCAGTGGGAAGGAGGAGGGAGAATTTGAGATATTCCTCAGTGAGAATTCCGTGTTATGTGTTTTGGGATATTTCTGGACCAGATTCAAGGCAGGGGGAAAAGGTAACCTTCCCTGTAGCTCAGTTGGTAGAGCATGGTGTTTGTAACACCAGGGTTGTGGGTTCGTTTCCCACGGGGGGCCAGCACAGAAAAAAATGTATGAAATTGTAAGAAATGTATGCATTCACTACTGTAAATCGCTCTGGATAAGAGCGTCTGCTAAATGACTAAAATGTAAATGTAACCTGTTGTACTTGACTTCAATGTTCCCAGGAAGCATAATTGAATTAACGGTGTGGTCAGGATGAAAGGAAAGTTTACTCCTCTGATTAAAGGGACCACTTTGGCCTTTTTCCTGTGCTCTCTAACCGAGGCAATTTGATCATGTAGAAAAACTATTGGTTTTCTGAAACTACCCTTTTTAATAGTCAACTCTCATTAAAGACTTGGCTCATTATTGATGAATTGCATCCGTTTTATAATGGCCTTAGGTGGTAATTGTCACTACATTTACATTTTAGTCATTTAGCAGCCGCTCTTATCCAGAGCGACTTACAGTAGTGAATGCATACATTTCTTCTCCGTACTGGTCCCCCGTGGGAATCAAACCAACAACCCTGGCATTGCAAACACCATGCTCTACCAACTGAGCTACACGGGACTAAAAGTGATTGATTATCAATTAGTCCACAGCCTCCAAGTTATTTTGTCTCCATAAGTCATCTTGTCCCAAAAGTACACAAATGAACAATAGATCTCTATTTTTATCTCAATATCAAATCATTTCTGGGCAACAATTAAATACCTTACTGTGATTGTTTTCAATTAAAATTGCCAATTGCGCAATTTCTCAAGCAAGAATTTTGCTAGAACTGTTTGGGAGCGGTATGAGCGGGAAGGGGAACACTGAAAACGAGCTTTTATTGGAAGAGAGGTTTGGAACACTTTCTTATTGGTCTAATAACTAATTTAGCGCATGGTGATGTCACCAGGCAGGCCAAAACTCCATCCCACCAGGTATTTTCAAACAGCTCTTATACTAAAAGGGTATTATCATAATTTTCACAATTTCACAATATTATTCCAACCCCATAGCGTGGAAATATATATTAGGCCTTGGTTCTGATGCCGGTTTATGGTTTCAGAATTATCTTAGTGACAGAACCCAGGCTATTATGATAGACAGGGTTAAATTCACACTTCTTGAAGTGCTTAAAGGGGTACCCCAGTGTTCGATTTTGGGGCCGTTGTTGTTCACATTGTGTATAAATCACATTGGAAATACTGTTCACACATTAAACATTCATCCCTATGCAGATGATAGATATTTACTCCTGTGCCTCTTCAGTGCAGCAGGCCATTGGGGACCTTTAGCAGGATGTTGACTCAATCCAAAAATCTCTTACTGAACTTAAATGAGTGTTAAATGCAAATAAAACCAGGTTCTATGCTGTTCTCTAGGTCTCGTGATGTTGGCACTGAGGACTTGCGTATTAGCACTCCAAATGGACCCCAAATTGAGCAAGTTTCTCACTGTAAGTACTTGGGTATCTGGATTGATGACAAGTTGTCTTTTGAAACACACATTGAAAACTTGACAAAGAAGCTGAGATCTATGATTGTTTTTTTATCTAGAAATAAATCCTGCCTCAGTTCTGAAAAAAGAAGGAAAATTGTTCAAACAACACTTCTCTCTGTAATAGACTATGGTGACAGTGGGAAGGAGGAGGTGGGAAGGAGGAGGGTAGCCTCTGTTTTAAAACCATTGGACTCAGTATTCCATTCAGCAATACGTTTTATCACCAAACACGGTTTTAGGACTTATCATTGTATTCTTTACAAAAATGTTGGATGGACCTCTCTGTCTTTCGGGAAACGTCCTCTGTGCATTACTTCATTGATTAAATGTAGACGTACAAATGACCAAACCCGTTCTCAGGGATGGATAACTCTGGAGAGCCCTTTGGTCTCTAGAGAATTAAGAACTTCTGATTTTAGTTTTTTTGGCCCCGTATGTGAGGAACAATACACAGAATTCCTTGCAGTTAGATATTCTGGTGACTTTCAGGCATTTAAAGTATTGATTGGAGACTTTTTATGTTACAGAATGCGTTTATGTGTTTAATGTTGTGTAATATGTGTTTTATAACAGTGTGTTTTATTACAGTGTGTTTTATTACAGTGTGATTTATTACAGTGTGTTTTATTTGTAATGGTTATGTAGGGCTATTGTGTTTTATTTATGTATTGAGTTTTATTTGTAAACGTATACAGGGCTCTCTTGTTAAAGAGTTTTATCTCAATGTGTCTCCCTGTTTAAATAAAGGTTAATAAATAAATAATATATATATACTACTCACAAGGCAGGCAATACGCTTGACCTCATCTTTACTAGATGCTGTTCTTCCACTAATCTCATTGCAACTCCCCTCCAAGTCTCTGACCACTACCTTGTATCCTTTTCCCTCTCGCTCTCATCCAACACTTCTCACTCTGCCCCTACTCGGATGGTATTGCGCCGTCCCAACCTTCGCTCTCTCTCTCCCGCTACTCTCTCCTCTCTATCATCTCTTCCCTCTGCTCAAACCTTCTCCAACCTATCTCCTGATTCTGCCTCCTCAACCCTCCTCTCCTCCCTTTCTGCATCCTTTGATTTTCTCTGTCCCCTATCCTCCAGGCCGGCTCGGTCCTCCACTCCTGCGCCGTGGCTCGACGACTCACTGCGAGCTCACAGAACAGGGCTCCGGGCAGCCGAGCGGAAATGGAGGAAAACTCGCCTCCCTGCGGACCTGGCATCCTTTCACGCCCTCCTCTCTACATTTTCCTCTTCTGTCTCTGCTGCTAAAGCCACTTTCTACCACTCTAAATTCCAAGCATCTGCCTCTAACCCTAGGAAGCTCTTTGCTACCTTCTCCTCCCTCCTGAATCCTCCTCCCCCTCCCCCCCCTCCTCTCTCTGCGGATGACTTCGTCAACCATTTTGAAAAGAAGGCTGATGACATCCGATCCTCGTTTGCTAAGCCAAACGACACCGCTGGTCCTGCTCACACTGCCCTACCCTGTGCTTTGACCTCTTTCTCCCCTCTCTCTCCAGATGAAATCTTGCGTCTCGTGACGGCCGGCCGCCCAACAACCTGCCCACTCGACCCTATCCCCTCCTCTCTTCTCCAGACCATTTCCGGAGACCTTCTCCCCTACCTCACCTCGCTCATCAACTCATCCTTGACCGCTGGCTACGTCCCTTCCGTCTTCAAGAGAGCGAGAGTTGCACCCCTTCTGAAAAAACCTACACTCGATCCCTCCGATATCAACAACTACAGACCAGTATCCCTTCTTTCTTTTCTCTCCAAAACTCTTGAATGTGCCGTCCTTGGCCAGCTCTCCTGCTATCTCTCTCAGAATGACCTTCTTGACCCTAATCAGTCAGGTTTCAAGACTGGGCATTCAACTGAGACTGCTCTTCTCTGTGTCACGGAGTCTCTCCGCACTGCTAAAGCTAACTCTCTCTCCTCTGCTCTCATCCTTCTAGACCTATCTGCTGCCTTTGATACTGTGAACCATCAGATCCTCCTCTCCACCCTCTCCGAGCTGGGCATCTCCGGCGCGGCCCACGCTTGGATTGCGTCCTACCTGACAGGTCGCTCCTACCAGGTGGCGTGGCGAGAATCTGTCTCCGCACCACGTGCTCTCACCACTAGTGTCCCCCAGGGCTCTGTTCTAGGCCCTCTCCTATTCTCACTATACACCAAGTCACTTGGCTCGGTCATATCCTCACATGGTCTCTCCTATCATTGCTACGCAGACGACACACAATTAATCTTCTCCTTTCCCCCTTCTGATAACCAGGTGGCGAATCGCATCTCTGCATGTCTGGCAGACATATCAGTGTGGATGACGGCTCACCACCTCAAGCTGAATCTCGGCAAGACGGAGCTGCTCTTCCTCCCGGGGAAGGACTGCCCGTTCCATGATCTCACCATCACGGTTGACAACTCCCTTGTGTCCTCCTCCCAGAGTGCTAAGAACCTTGGCGTGACCCTGGACAACACCCTGTCGTTCTCCACTAACATCAAGGCGGTGACCCGATCCTGTAGGTTCATGCTCTACAACATTCGCAGAGTACGATCCTGCCTCACACAGGAAGCGGCGCAGGTCCTAATCCAGGCACTTGTCATCTCCCGTCTGGATTACTGCAACTCGCTGTTGGCTGGGCTCCCTGCCTGTGCCATTAAACCCCTACAACTCATCCAGAACGCCGCAGCCCGTCTGGTGTTCAACCTTCCCAAGTTCTCTCACGTCACCCCGCTCCTCCGCTCTCTCCACTGGCTTCCAGTTGAAGCTCGCATCCGCTACAAGTCCATGGTGCTTGCCTACGGAGCTGTGAGGGGAACGGCACCTCCGTACCTTCAGGCTCTGATCAGGCCCTACACCCAAACAAGGGCACTGCGTTCATCCACCTCTGGCCTGCTCGCCTCCCTACCTCTGAGGAAGCACAGTTCCCGCTCAGCCCACTCAAAACTGTTCGCTGCTCTGGCACCCCAATGGTGGAACAAGCTCCCTCACGACGCCAGGACAACGGAGTCAATCACCACCTTCCGGAGACACCTGAAACCCCACCTCTTTAAGGAATACCTGGGATAGGATAAAGTAATCCTTCTAACCCCCCCCCCAAAAAAATATTTAGATGCACTATTGTAAAGTGGTTGTTCCACTGGATATCATAAGGTGAATGCACCAATTTGTAAGTCACTCTGGATAAGAGCGTCTGCTAAATGACTTAAATGTTAAATGTAAATGTAAATATATATATAGAAAACACAGGTAAAACACATTTTTGACTGTACTGTGCCTTTAATACAAAGCATCACCAAAATACTGTTAGCAGAGAGCCCTCAGGCTAACCTCAGTCATATTCATTCAAAGATGTGCTCTCCATTTTCTTTCCAGAGATGTCAAATGATCCAAACTTGACATTTACAGTACCATCAGCTATTCAGAGAGCATGGTGCCACAACCACTGAGACTGCACTGTCCTGCACTGTCCTGCACTGTAATCCACGCAGATAACCTTTGCGATATCTGGTTAAAAAAAGTGGATGGAAGCATTCAGAGCCTCTGTGGGCTTATTTTTGCCCTGTCACAATTCCAGCATTCTATGTGCATCATGTATAAGCACATATTGTACACAAATACATGACTTTACTGTTACCTTATAGGCCTGGTCCTCCCATTGACAATATATACTCTACAGGCCTCATGCTAGCCATACATTATTCTAACGGCCTTTGACCTATAGTAACATCTGAAAGCTAAAACCATTCATGTATTCTGAGAGCATTCACGAATAATCAATGTTGGCCACAGAGTGGTTCTGAGCTCAGTCATACATCTGGGTTTGAATGACTAGTGAGAGGGACATGGCCCACTACAGTACACAGAAGCCCTCTGTCTGTCTGTCTGTCTGTCTGTCTGTCTGTCTGTCTGTCTGTCTGTCTGTCTGTCTGTCTGGCTGTCTGTCTGTCTGTCTGTCTGTCTGTCTGTCTGTCTCCACGTCTGTCTGGCTGTCTGTCTGTCTGGCAGTTTGTCAGGCTGGCTGTCTGGCAGTTTTTCTGTCTGTCTGTCTGTCTGTCTGTCTGTCAGGCTGGCTGTCTGGCAGTTTTTCTGTCTGTCTGTCTGTCTGTCTGTCTGTCTGTCTGTCTGTTTGTCAGGCTGGCTGTCTGGCAGTTTTTCTGTCTGTCTGTCTGTCTGTCTGTCTGTCTGTCTGTCTGTCTGTCTGTCTGTCTGTCTGTCTGTCTGTCTGTCTGTCTGTCTGTCTGGCTGGCTGTCTGTCTGTCTGTCTGGCTGGCTGGCTGGCTGGCTGGCTGGCTGGCTGGCTGGCTGACTGTTTTTCTGGCTGTCTGGTTGTCTGTCTAGGAAAGTAGTACGTCACAAGGTTCTGTAGCTAAGTGCTGAAACCCAATACTATTGGAACCTCTCATACCTTAGAGTGCTAGTATGTGTGTGAATTGACCACAGAGACGACTGAGAGTTTCCTGTTTAGAAACTCAGTACACAGCTTTTTCCCGTTAATTCCACTTAACTTTGTTCTCTGTCAGTCCAGTTTCCTGGTAAACTCAAGATACGCAGACTCACTCACTGATGTGTTTAGTATTCCTGTATCGTCGGCGTAGCCAGCGGATTGATCGGCGTAGTGATCGGCGTAGTGAGTGGATTGGTCTCAGGATATCCGACATAATGATCAGGTAATGATCAGGTATTTAATCATCAAAAAGCCTGTCACGTTTACCCACTTCCCTAGGCATTGATCAGCCCACTCTACATACTAGTCAGCTATGGGAGGGTGAGGTGGGAGGGATGTATTGTGGACTTTATTGTAATAGACAGTGGGTGAGAAAGGGGTCTGGATACTGCAGCCAAGCATGAAGTAAACACTCATTAACACGTTATATATTGATCAGCGCCGGGGCAAGTGGAGCACCGGACACCTATCCTCCCACACAGCTGGGCCTCTGTCCGCTCTGTCCGAGGTTTCAGTGGAGCGGTTCCTTCAGATGTGGAGGATTATTTTTCTACGACACACGGGGGGGGGGGGGGGGGGGGGAGGGAATGGTGTTACCATAAAAAGAGACCATAAGTGTATTACTCACAAAATTCCTTGAGTTACTACTTTGACTCCTTTTAGCTATGTCCATATGAAGGCAGTGTGTATATGTGATGCATACGATGCAATTCTGCACAGTTAAACTCGTTGTGGGCTGATATCAAATTGTGGCCACCCTAAGAGACAATATTAAGCCTCCCTGCAAATACTGTGTAAAACTGTTTTGTCATCCCTTGCATTAAACAATTGACTTACACCAAAATGACTCAGATAGTGGGATCCTGTTGCCCCTTGAACCATAGCCAGGCCGCTGCTCTGGCAAAGCTCAAGGTGACTCTGGAGCAGTTGTTGGCATGCAGGTGACTGGGTGACAGAGAATGAGTGATGCCCCTGCACATCTATCAGCTAGGCTAATGGAGGACGCCTCACTTGGCCTGCCAGCAGGCGCAGACTGACAGGTGCCAGCCAGTGCCAACGTCAGCAGCCTGGCTGCCCAGGACAGAGCTAGGGAAAATCAGTTCACTTTACCTTGCTGAAGGATGTCACTAAAAGAACCCTGGTGCTGAGCCCGGCATCGTTTATTATAATGCACTGTGACTCAGTGACTCACTGAAGAGAGGTGAACTATTGCTTGAAAGCCTCAATCACCTGGGAATCTGCAGGCTGCCATAAGCCAACTGTACAGTACTTTGTTGACTAAACGCTTTCTGTACACTAATAACTTCTTCAGCAGTATGTGGGAGTGAGTATGTTTGATGTCTTGGTTTACAAGGCGAACGTCTTAAGATCTTGATAATCAGACGGTTGCCGGTAGGAACAACACTTGAGGTTCTTAAAAGTGAGTTGAGAATGTTGTTTCCACCGTGGTTACATAATACAGCGTGACTCACCTCTACGGAAAGTCACAGGAACTTTGACTAAATTGCTTGTCACAAATAAACCCAATTCATTGACTCCTGGGTGGCCGTTTCAACACAGTATCAGTCTCTATTTTGAGAATATTTTAAGACCTTTCTAATCAGATATTTCACTTCAAGTCGTGAACAGCATTTTGCTAGAGTAGAGGTTTCCAGGTTTCCAGCGACCATGTTAACAGCCTGGACGGAAAGTCACAACCAGATCCCTGATTCCTCTAATCCAGGGGTGGACTTTTTGATCGATGCCCGTTCTCCCAGTTTATGAGAAGCAGCAGGGCGGAGGGGAGGATTAGCTTCCCTTAACGACATGTCACCGTATCTGGCCCTGCGTATCGGGTTCTCCTGAGAGACAGAATGGGACCAGTCAGGGCGCCTGATGAGCTCATGTCTGTTTTAAATGTGTTTTTAATGCGGTGGCCAATGACTGGGCCCGGCCGGGCTGCTCTCCTCTGCCAGCTCCATATCCAGGGCTCCTGTGATTGAGGGGCCTGTGGTAATGGGTAACGGGACAGCGGGTCAATAATTGAGATGCTCTGAGTAGGGCCGCCGGCCAGTGTACCTGACTGGGTCTTTAAGTAAGCGCCCTGTTGCCATAGTCCCAAGGAGAACTAGAGAGGAGTGACAAATGAGCAACGGACATTGGGGACAGGGGGCACCCTTGCTTTATACCGTAATGTTTCCCAAACTCGGTCCTGGGGACTCCAAGGGGTGCACGTTTTGGTTTTTGCCCCTAGCACTACACAGCTGATTCAAATAATCAACTAATCATCAAGCTTTGTAACTTCACGGCTAATGCCCATCTTAATGTCCTCATCGCGGGGTCCTAATTGTCATGGAAACATGTTCGGTCGCAATACACCCAGAGTATTTGTGATGGTGTCTTCTTTTCAAGCTCATCTGGAAGGTCCTGAGATGGTACCTCTAGATTTAACAGATGTACAGCACCAGTCAAAAGTTTGGACACACCTACTCATTCAGGGGTTTTTCTTTATTTTTACTATTTTCTACATTGTAGAATAATATTGAAGACATCAAAACTATGAAATTACACATATGAAATCATCACTCTTGTTCTTGGTCAAATAGCCCTTACACAGCCTGGAGGTGTGTTGGCTCATTGTCCTCCTCTGAACAGTTGATGCTGAAATGTGTCTGTAACTCTGTGAAGCATTTATTTGGGCTGCAATTTCTGAGGCTGGTAACTAATGAACTTATCCTCTGTAGCAGAGGTAACTCTGGGTCTTCCTTTCCTGTGGCGGTCTTCATGAGAACCAGTTTCATCATAGCGCTTGATGGTTTTTGCAACTGCACTTGAAATATTCCGGATTGACTGACCTTCATGTCTTAAAGTAATGATGAACTGTCTTTTCTCTTTGCTTATTTGAGCTGTTCTTGCCATAATATGAACTTGGCCTTTTACCAAATAGGGCTATCTTCTGTATACCACCCCTACCTTGTTACAACACAACTGATTGGCTCAAACACATTAAGAAGGAAAGAAATTCCACAAATAATTTTTATTCAAGGCACACCTGTTAATTGAAATGCATTCAAGGTGACTACCTCATGAAGCTGGTTGAGAGAATGCCAAGAGTGTGCAAAGCTGTCATCAAGACAAAGGATGGCTACTTTGACGAATCTCAAATATAAAATGTATTTTGATTTGTTTAACCCTTTTTTTGGTTACTACATGATTCCATATGTGTAATTTCATAGTTTTGATGTCTTCACTATTATTATACAATGTAGAAAATAGTAAAACATTAAGAAAAACCCCTGAATGAGTAGGTGTGTCCAAACCTTTGACTGGTACTGTATGTGCAGTATAACACCTCACCTGTAGGTGGCAGTTTATATTAATGGAGCTAAAGGCATTGTGGTAAATCAAACTTCTCCTTGGCCCATAAAGAAGCCTATTGCTGTCCACACATCATTCTGTAGAGGTACGGTCTACTGTTGTTTATACAGTAATGAGTCACACATTTTTATAATAGCTGAGAGACCTATCGATGAGCTAAGAGACCTGTTGCTGCTGAGATAAACAGGTCGGTAATGAAGCTGCACTCAGGGAGATGTTATTTAATAACACCATGATTTACCAGCTGTGGCATAGGGCCAAGAAGAGATGGGTCCGGTTCTCCAAGGCTCAGGACTCCCTGGCCCTTTTTCTGCCCAGTATAAAACACCTCTCCTCTGGCCTGGCAGTCCAGAGGTATAAGCTGTTATCAATAGTAAGAGATGGGAGTGAAATCAGGTTATGGCAATGGATGAAATAATACATGAAGAGTTCCATCAGGGGCTTGAGGTAGGGAGAGAGAGTGTTCCATCAGGAGATAGGGAGAGAGAGTGTTGCATCAGGAGATAGGGAGAGAGAGTGTTGCATCAGGAGATAGGGAGAGAGAGTGTTCCATCAGGAGGTAGGGAGAGAGAGTGTTCCATCAGGAGATAGGGAGAGAGAGTGTTCCATCAGGAGATAGGGAGAGAGAGTGTTCCATCAGGAACAGAGAATTCTCAGTGAAGACTAACCTCACTGTAAAGTATCCTTTCATACTACAGTTTGGCGATTACCTTTCCTTGGTTGGTGAATGATTGCTCAGTCGCCAAGAGCTGACCTCGTCGTTAAAGCCCAGGAACACCATGGCAACAGCCTCATTAGGGCTAACGAGCTGATATAACTCATCCTCAATGAGAGCGGAGGAGGGCAGGCGCCTTCGGGACCACATGGGTGACGGGGGGTCAATTTGGATCCGTCCAGCATCCCTGAGCCCGTGGACCAGACCCAATATGGACAAGAAGCTGGTTTTAATTGGATAATAATGACAGTGTGGCTTACAGTGGAGAGTAAATAACCTCAGACAGTTTGGCATTCGCACCTACTTTAGCTGACTGCTTCTGATTGTGCCACTGCATTATGAATAAGACGTTGCCATGGTTATGGAAGCCAGCAGATTCAAGCTACAGTCCGAGCTTTAAGGAGCCTGTGCCCGTGTCACATGATATTAGCAGTGACTAGGACTACTGAGGTGGATTGCTGCTCCCTCTAACTGGCTGCACTGTCTCATCAACCAATCATAAACATGACACAATGTCCGTGTTATATCTGTACACTATGGATGTTTGTCCATGTGTCCTGCATGTGTTTATGTATGTACTGTATCTATGTTAATGGTCTTCATGTTTTGTGTGTGTGTGTGTGTGTGTGTGTCTGTGTGTGTGTGTGTGTGTGTGTGTGTGTGTGTGTGTGTGTGTGTGTGTGTGTGTGTGTGTGTGTGTATGTGTGTGTGTATGTGTGTGTGTGTGTGTGTGTGTGTGTCTGTGTCTGTGTCTGTGTCTGTGTGTGTGTGTGTGTGTGTGTGTGTGTGTGTGTGTACAGTATGTCAGCATTCACACACCACAGGTGTGGGTTACATGGCGAGTGTATACATCCACGCGGCGGTAATTGCTCGTGCTCGGTGATGGATACCAAACACACAACGGGGTGTGGGGGGGGGGTTGCCCACCCCGTTAGCTGTCATCAGACACACAGACATGGTGCAGCGGTTTCATGTCACGGGTAATATACACACCACATATTTATCTCCCTAAAACACGGACATAAGCAGGCCAGGGGGCCTTCCTCGTTTATCCACACATCAATACATGGCCGATGTTTTGGACCGTATGTTAATTGTGTACAGTTACAGTATATAAAGGGATACTTGGTGATTTGTCATTATTACCATGGCTGCAATTGAGCTAATGTGGTTGTCCACAGGTCAAATTACAGCATGTGTTCACTCTCTTGTATTTTCAATTCCTAGTCCCCCAAACTGATCTGAAGTGAATTGTTTGTAGACTTTTTGTGTCTCGTTAGAACAATGTTGCCAATATTGAACTGATATGAAAAAAGCTGAACTTCTCCTGGTCCATAGTCTGATAGAACACTGTAGTTTTAATAAACCTGTCAAACTCAAGACTCCTTCATCATCTAATTACATAAACTTTTTACAAATGGAGAAACTGGGAGTCTGATTAAAAAATCAGTCATGGAGCTATAGCAAGTGTTACAGAGCTCTGCTTTGTGTTTGTGGAGAGCTGCTATAGGACAGCTGCTATAGGACAGCTGCTACAGGAGAGCTGCTACATGAGAGCTGCTACATGAGCTGCTACATGAGAGCTGCTACAGGACAGCTGCTATATGAGAGCTGCTACATGAGAGCTGTTACATGAGAGCTGCTACAGGACAGCTGCTACAGGACAGCTGCTACATGAGAGCTGCTACATGAGAGCTGCTACAGGACAGCTGCTACAGGACAGCTGCTACAGGAAAGCTGCTACAGGAGAGCTGCTACAGGAGACCTGCTACATGAGAGCTGCTACATGAGAGCTGCTACAGGACAGCTGCTACATGAGAGCTGCTACATGAGAGCTGCTACATGAGAGCTGCTACAGGACAGCTGCTACATGAGAGCTGCTACATGAGAGCTGCTACAGGAGAGCTGCTACATGAGAGCTGCTACAGGACAGCTGCTACAGAACAGCTGCTACAGGAAAGCTGCTACAGGAGAGCTGCTACATGAGAGCTGCTACATGAGAGCTGCTACAGAACAGCTGCTACATGAGAGCTGCTACAGGACAGCTGCTACATGAGAGCTGCTACAGGACAGCTGCTACATGACAGCTGCTACAGGAGAGCTGCTACAGGACAGCTGTTACAGGAGAGCTGCTACAGGACAGCTGCTACATGACAGCTGCTACATGAGAGCTGCTACAGGAAAGCTGCTACATGACAGCTGCTACAGGAGAGCTGCTACATGAGCGCTGCTACATGAGAGCTGCTACTGGAGAGTTGCTACAGGAGAGCTGCTACATGAGAGCTGCTACAAGACCGCTGCTACATGACAGCTGCTACATGACAGCTACTACATGAGAGCTGCTACAGGAGAGCTGCTACAGGACAGCTGCTACAGGACAGTTGCTACAGGACAGCTGCTACAGGAGAGCTGCTACAGGACAGCTGCTACATGAGAGCTGCTACAGGACAGTTGCTACATGACAGCTGCTACAGGACAGCTGCTACATGAGAGCTGCTACGGGAGAACTGCTACAGGAGAGCTGCTACAGGACAGCTGATACATGAAAGCTGCTACAGGACAGTTGCTACAGGAGAGCTGCTACATGAGAGCTGCTACAGGAGAGCTGCTACATGAGAGCTGCTACATGAGAGCTGCTACAGGACAGCTGCTACATGAGAGCTGCTACATGAGAGCTGCTACATGAGAGCTGCTACAGGAGAGCTGCAACAGGAGAGCTGCTACAGGAGAGTTGCTACAGGAGAGCTGCTACAGGAGAGCTGCTACATGAGAGCTGCTACAGGACAGCTGCTACATGACAGCTACTACATGAGAGCTGCTACAGGAGAGCTGCTACAGGACAGCTGATACAGGACAGTTGCTACAGGAGAGCTGCTACAGTACAGTTGCTACAGGAGAGCTGCTACAGGAGAGCTGCTACAGGACAGTTGCTACATGAGAGCTGCTACAAGAGAGCTGCTACCGGACAGCTGCTACAGGAGAGCTGCTACAGGAGAGCTGCTACAGGACAGTTGCTACATGAGAGCTGCTACAAGAGAGCTGCTACCGGACAGCTGCTACAGGAGAGCTGCTATGAGCTGCTTTGAAATGTACTAGTGCCTATTCTGGCACTTCCTGTTTGAGAACAGGTTATCACCCCTACACATGAGCCCAGCTAATTTACTTGAGGGATGCTCCTGAATGCAGCTCAGTGGTGCTCCCGAGCGCTCCTCAGACATCAGAGAGCCTCTTCAGAAAATACAATTCTGAACTGTTCCACCTAATATCCAAGCAGGGCCCAAATGGAAAACAGTTTATAATTGGCAGGCAAATTCATTTAGATGCTGTTAAGCTCCACGTTTTAAGCGTTTTTGGAAATAGATGTAATTATAATGCTCGGTTACTAGGTGCAACAAGGTAGGTTTGTTCAACCCGCACCTCGCCTGTCGAAAGAGAGGAGAGGGGAGCCATTCTGACGTCATTATCAGTTGATTTA
>NC_042958.1:6947852-6965352 GCF_901001165.1 Salmo trutta
TGGGACACAGAGATAGAAGAATGTAGGACACAGAGATAGGAGGATGTGGGACACAGATAGGAGGATACATGACACAGAAATAGGAGGATATAGTCTATGGCTATGATGGTTGAGCCCCACATGCTTTAGGAGTTTGCGTGTGTGTGTGTGTGTGTGTGTGTGTGTGTGTGTGTGTGTGTGTGTGTGTGTTTGTGCTCTCATCGCTGCTGTGTTCGCACATTCAACAACATGACCGTGTTGAAGTGTGTTTTGCAGGATGAAACACCGTCAGTGACACACGTGGCTAGATAATTGGCTTCTGTTATTTGAATGCCAGGATGTATAGTGCGTCCAGTGATGAGCAAACCCTCCATACTCTTGAGGATCGTAGTGAATGGTGTAATGTGTGTAATGTATTTGTGGAAGCATCACTTTCCCCCTTTGAGTGTGTTTCCCACAATAAGAAATATGACCTACCAACATGATGCACACGAGCTGCTGTTGCTATTCGTTGCTTTGTGTTGCTATGTGTTGCTATCCTCTTCAAAGCTCTTGAGATGTTTTAACCCTGTAGAAATGCACACATTCCTCCCTTTTTCATTTGTGGGGAGGAATTTCGACAGTAAGAGTTGTTTGCTCGCATACTTCCCTCTGGACTAAGTGTGCATTCTGCTCTGAAAGTAAACATTAGCCTGAAGGAATGTCCGCCGGACAGGGAAGAGGAGAGGACACAGGATCATAATGCTAAATCACTGTGGTCAGGAAATGGGTCTCTTTTCATCTCTCTGGAATCTCTTCTACCCTCTCTCTCGCTCTCTCTCAATTCAATTTAAGGGCTTTATTGACATGGGAAACATATGTTAACATTGCCAAAGCAAGTGAAGTAGATAATAAACTAAAGTGAAATATACAATAAAAATTAACTGTAAACATCACACACAAAAGTTTCAAAAGAATAAAGACATTTCAAATGTCATATTATGTGCAAAATAAACATAAATATGAGTTGTATTTACAATGGTGTTTGTTCTTCACTGGTTGCCCTTTTCTTGTGGCAACAGGTCACAAATCTTGCTGCTGTGATGGCACACTGTGTTATTTCACCCAATAGATATGGGAGTTTATCGTAAATTGGGTTTGTTATCGAATTCTTTATGGATCTGTGTAATCTGAGGGAAATGTGTCTCTAATATGGTCATAAATTTGGCAGGACGTTAGGAAGTGCAGCTCAGTTTCCACCTCATTTTGTGGGCAGTGTGCACATAGCATGTCTTCACTTGAAAGCCAGGTCTGCCTATGTCGGCTTTTCTCAATAGCAAGGCAATGCTCACTGAGTCTGTACATAGTCAAAGATGTCCTTTATTTTGGGTCCGTCACAGTGGTCAGGTATTCTGCTACTGTGTACTCTCTGTTTAGGGTCACATAGCATTCTAGTTCGTTTTTTTGTTAAATCTTTCCAATGTCTCAAGTAATTATCTTTTTGTTTTCTCATGATTTGGTTGGGTCGAAATGTGTTGTTGTCCTGGGGCTCTGTGGGGTCTGTTTGTGTTTGTGAACAGAGCCCCAGGACCAGCTTGCTTAGGGGACTCTTCTCCAGGTTCATCTCTCTGTAGGTGATGGCTTTGTTATGGAAGGTTTGGGAATCGCTTCCTTTTAAGTGGTTGTAGAATTTAACGGCTCATTTCTGGATTTTGAAAGTTGGCGGTTATCGGTCTAATTCTGCTCTGCATGCATTATTTGGTGTTTTACGTTGTACACAGAGGATATTTTTTGCAGAAATCTGCATGCAGAGTCTCAATTTGGTGGATGTCCCATTTTGTGAATTCTTGGTTGGGGAGCAGAACCCAGACCTCACAGCCATAAAGGACAAGGGGTTCTACAAATGATTCAATTATATGTATGTTAAATTGTCAAATTGAATGTTCCATTTGATGGCATAGAAGGTCCTTTTTACCTTGTCTCTCAGCTCGTTCACATTTTTGTGGAAGTTACCTGTGGCGCTGATGTTTAGACCAAGGTATGTATAGTTTTTTTTTGTGCTCTTGGGCAACGGTGTCTAGATGGAATTTGTATTTGTGGTTCTTGCAACTGGACCTTTTTTGGAACACCATTATTTTTGTCT
Source organism: Salmo trutta (assembly GCF_901001165.1). Classification (NCBI taxonomy): domain Eukaryota; kingdom Metazoa; phylum Chordata; class Actinopteri; order Salmoniformes; family Salmonidae; genus Salmo; species Salmo trutta. The sequence goes on from NC_042958.1 coordinate 6,949,954, forward strand.
TACTGAGATTTACTGTCAGGGTCCAGGTCTTATAGAATCTGTGCAGAAGATCTAGGTGCTGTGGTAGGCCCTCATTGGTTGGGGACAGAAGCACCAGATCATCAGCAAACAGTAGACATTTGACTTCAGATTCTAGTAGGGTGAGGCTGTAGACTGTTCTAGTGCCCTCTCACCAATTCGTTGATATATACGTTGAAGCGGGTGGGGCTTAAGCTGCATCCCTGTCTCACCCCACAGCCCTGTGGAAAGAAATGTATGTGTTTTTTGCCAATTTTAACCAGACACTAATTGTTTGGGTACATGGACGTTATAATGCCACATGTTTTTCCCCCAACACCACTTTCCATCAATTTGTATAGCAGACCCTCATGCCAAATTGAGTCAAAAGCTTTTTTGAAATCAACAAAGCATGAGAAGACTTTTCCTTTGATTTGATTTGTTTGTTTGTCAATTAGGGTGGGCAGGGTGAATATGTGCTCTGTCATACGGTTATTTGGTGAAAAGCCAATTTGACATTTGCTAAGTACATTGTTTTCACTGAGGAAATGTACGAGTCTGCTGTTAATGATAATGCAGGGGATTTTTCCAAGGTTGCTGTTGACGCATATCCCACGTTAGTTATTGGGGTCAAATTTGCCTCCACTTTTGTGGATTGGGGTGATCAGTCCTTAATTCCAAATATTGGGGAAGATGCCAGAGCTGAGGATGATGTTAAAGAGTTTAAGTATAGCCAATTGGAATTTGTAGTCTGTATATTTTAACATTTCATTTAAGATACCATCAACTCCACAGGCCTTTTTGGGTTGGAGAGTTTCTGTTTTGTTCTGTAGTTCATTCGATGTAATTGGAGAATCCAGTGGGTTCTGGTAGTCTTTAATAGTTGATTCTAAGATTTGTATTTGATCATGTGTATGTTTTTGCTGTTTGTTCTTTGTTTTAGAGCCAAAAAGATTGGAGAAGTGGTTTATCCATATATCTCCGTTTTGGATAGATAACTCTTTGTGTTGTTGTTTGTTTAGAGTTTTCCAATTTTCCCAGAAGTGGTTAGATTCTATGGATTCTTCAATTACATTGAGCTGATTTCTGGCATACTGTTCCTTCTTTTCCGTAATGTATTTCTGTATTGTTTCAGTGCTTCACCATAGTGAAGCCGTAGGCTCAGGTTTTCTGGGTCTCTATGTTTTTGGTTGGATAGGTTTCTCAATTTCTTTCTTAGGTTTTTGCATTCTTCATCAAAGCATTTGTAATTGCTGTCAATTTTCTTAGGTTGTCTGCTTGACATTTTAAAATTTGATAGGGAAGTTGAGAGGTCGAATATACTGTTAAGATTTTCAACTGCCAAGTTTACATTTACATTTACATTTAAGTAATTTAGCAGACGCTCTTATCCAGAGCGACTTACAAATTGGTGCATTCACCTTATGATATCCAGTGGAACAACCACTTTACAATAGTGCATCTAAATCTTTTGGGGGGGGGTTAGAAGGATACTTTATCAGTTTATTACTTTATTACTTTATAAGTTTACACCTTCACTATCAGAGTGAAACATTTTGTCGAGGAAATTGTCTAGAAAGGATTTAATTTTTTGTTACCTAATTGTTTTTTGGTAGATTTCCACACTACTTTCCTTCCATCAAAAGCATTTCTTAATATTATTCAGCTCCTTTGGCTTTGAAGCCTCATGATTGAGCAAAGCTCTGTTCAAGTAGACTGTGATTTTGCTGTGATCTGATGTCAGTGGAGTGACTGTGAATACTCTAAGAGACTCTGGGTTGAGGTCAGTGAAAGTAGTCTCCAGTAGTCTCCAGTATGACTGCCAAGAGATGAGCTATAGGTGTACCCACTGTACATGTACATACCCAGCGTCCGACAGAGCTGCAGGAGTTGTGACCCGTTTTTGTTGGTTATATTGTCGCAGTTGTGTCTAGGAGGGTATATGGGGGAGGGAATGCTGTCACCTCCAGGTAGGTGTTTGTCCCCCTGTGTGCTGAGGGTGTCAGGTTCTTGTCTAGTTCTGGCATTTAGGTCGGCACAGACTAGTACATATCCCTCCCTGGGCCTGGAAATGATTGATCTCCCAAACTAGGATGGAGAAGCTGTCATCGTTAAAGTATGGGGATTCTATTGTGTTTAAGTAGAACACATTATGACATTTTTCTCTGTTGAGATAATTTCCTTATTAATTTCTAGCTGTAAAAATGTTCCTGTTTTGACTAATTTAATAGAGATTGGAGAAGTGGTTTATCCAATTGGAGGCAGCTGATCCTCGTTGCCTCTGATTGGAGATCATATTTAAGTAGGGGTTTTTCTTCCTGGGTTTTGTGGGTAGTTGTTTTCTGTTTAGTGTATGTTCACCTTACGGAACTGTTGTCGGTCGTTTTGTTAAAGTGTATTCATTAAAAAGTAAATATGAGCACTATACACGCTGCGCCTTGGTCCCCTTTATACGACCCGCGTTACAAATGGGTCAGAAGTTTACTTACACTCAATTAGCATTTGGTAGCATTGCCTTTAAATTGTTTAACTTGGGTCAAACGTTTCGGGTAGCCTTCCACAAGCTTCCCACAATAAGTTGGGTGAATTTTGGCACATTCCTCCTGACAGAGCTGGTGTAACTGAGTCAGGTTTGTAGGCCTCCTTGCTCGCACACGATTTTTCAGTTCCGCCCACGAATGTTCTATGGGATTGAGGTCAGGGCTTTCTGATGGCCACTCCAATACCTTGACTTTGTTGTCCTTAAGCCATTTTGCCACAACTTTGGAAGTATGCTGGGGTCATTGTCCATTTGGAAGACGCATTTGTGACCAAGCTTTAACTTTCTGACTGATGTCTTGAGAAGTTGCTTCAATATATCCACATAATTTTCCATCCTCATGATGCCATTTATTTTGTGAAGTGCACCAGTCCCTCCTGCAGCAAAGCACCCCCACAACATGATGCTGCCACCCCCGTGCTTCACGGTTGGGATGGTGTTCTTCGGCTTGCAAGCTTCCTCTTTTCCCTCCAAACATAACGATGGTCATTATGGCCAAACAGTTCTATTTTTGTTTCATCAGACCAGAGGACATTTCTCCAAAAAGCACGATCTTTGTACCCATATGCAGTTGCAAACCATAGTCTGGCTTTTTTTATGGCGGATTTGGAGCAGTGGCTTCTTCCTTGCTGAGTGGCCTTTCAGGTTATGTCGATATAGGACTCGTTTTACTGTGGATATAGATACTTTTGTACCTGTTTCCTCCAGCATCTTCACAAGGTCCTTTGCTGTTGTTCCGAGATTCATTTGCACTTTTCGCACCAAAGTACGTTCATTTCTAGGAGACAAAACGCGTCTCCTTCCTGAGCGGTATGACGGCTACGTGGTTCCATGATGTTTATACTTGCATACTATTGTTTGTACAGATGAACGTGGTACCTTCAGGCTTTTGGAAATTGCTCCCAAGTATGAACCAGACTTGTGGAGGTCTACAATTCTACAATCCACAGGTACACCTCAAATTGACTCAAATGATGTCAATTAGCCTATCAGAAGCTTCTAAAGCCATGACATCATTTTCTGGAATTTTCCAAGCTGTTTAAAGGCACAGTCGACTTAGTGTATGTAAACTTCTGACCCACTGGAATTGTAATACAGTGAATTATAAGTGAAATAATCTGTCTGTAAACAATTGTTGGAAAAATTACTTGTGTCATGCACAAAGTAGATGTCCTAACCGACTTGCCAAAACTATAGTTTGTTAACAAGACATTTGTGGAGTGGTTGAAAAAAGGAGTTTAAATGACTCCAACGTAAGTGTATGTAAATTTCCGACTTCAACTTTATATATCTTGCATTTTCCTTTTCCGAATGGCCGATTATTAGAATGCATAAGATTCTGTATTTACGGTAGCATAGCTTCTCAAGGCCCGACAGAGACCCAATACCTTTGTCCCTCAGTCTTCCCGTGCTTTCATTCAAACCCAACCCCCTTCCTTGGTTTAATCAGACGTCATATCGGGTTAGCCCACTAGGGGCGTTTCATGACATGTTTAGTAACCAATGTGTGATCTATCCCGTGTATATATATGTAATTCTGTGTGATTATTTAGGTATTTAGTAAATATATAATTAAAGCCCATTTGTGTATTGCTGATTCAACTTATTAGCTAGGGTTCATGCAGATAACCAAGTACTTACGACAATCAGAATGAGATCGATCGAGGTGACGATTAATAATTGACTGCTATTTATTTAAAAGATCTTCAGATCTTCAAGAGAGTGGATTCGGGAGATAACAGCTCTATATAAATGAATGCTTCCGTGGTGCCCCAGGTTATTAATGGTTTATTTGTTGCATGGTTTAATTCAATCACGTAATCAATTAAACGTTAGGTAATCGATTTGATAAAATAGCATGTCATATAATTTAATCATAGTCAGACACAACAGCGACCAGTGGGTCCGTTTCCTTTATGCCATGTTTCTTCTAGGATGACAATGTCTGTATTTCCAATTTATTTGATGAAGTCTGGGTTCCTACTCTTTAGGCCTAAGGCAGATGACCTCAGACCTTGTATATTTCAGGATGAGATAGTAAAAGCTTTGTGTTCCATAGTGTCTCTCCTACCGTCTCTCTCTCTCTCTCATCTCTTCTACCCTCTCTCTTTCTCATCTCCTCTACCCTCTCTCTCTCTCTCTGTCTCACTCCCTCTCCCTCTCTCTGGAATCTCTTCTACCCCCCTCTCTCTCTCATCTCTTCTGCCCTCTCTCTGTCATTCTCCAGAATTGAGCCTCTTCCATTCTCTTCCTCTCCTCTCTCTCTCTCTGTAGTTATTTCTCCGTACTTCTCTCTCTCTCTCACTCACACTCTCTCTCTATCTCTCCCGCTCTCCAGTACCCAGAAACTATCCTGAGATCCTCTGAAAGTAGCTTCTGAAAGGAGACTCATTGGATAGACCACCTTCACCACCAAGTCATTACTCCACTTTAGCCATTACCACCAGCCACAAAGAAAGATGTCCACTTAGGCTTCGGTGCTTTTACAACGTACTATACCCTTCCTATTTTAAGTGTAGTTTAATGTCTAATATACCATACTGATTGCCTTCAAGGCACAACCGCAACTGAAAGTGGCCGTTAAATCTGTAGGAGCTGGTCCACAGGGGACACAAGTGTATTACCAGGAATACACATCAATTGTAGACGATAGTGCAGATCTAGCAGCCACAATGGTTAACTAGCGCTCACCATTAATGAAATGGTACTAGGGTAGAAAGAAAGGGTTGTTTTTCAGTCAAGTTTTTTCTCTGATGTAAGGCAGTTTGGCTAATAGAAAAGCCTTTCTTTTTCAAAATTAAAACATGTTATTACGCCACAGCTCTCCAACTAATGAGAACACCTCGATCAAATTCTCTTTGAGTGGTGTGAGAGTGGTATGGGCATTCAATTAACCCCAGTGGAAAATGTCAGAGCTCCATAGCTTTAGGCTTAACCAGCTTTGTGTTTTGAGCTTCGGATATGTAGGCTATAATACTGAGAGCCATACACCACTGTAGAGCTTTATAAGGCATTTTTACACATGTACATGTACACCCTTAGAAAAAAAGGGTTCTTCGGCTTTCCCCATAGGAGAACACTTTTTGGTTCCAGGTAGAACTCTTTTTGGTTCCACATAAACCCTTTTGGGTTCCGTGTAGAATCGGTTCTGCATGGAACCCAAAAGTGTTCTACCTGGAACCAAATAGGGTTCTCTAAGGGTTCTCCTATGGGGACAGCCAAATAACCCTTTTAGGTTCTAAATAGCAGTTTTAGTCAATGATGGTTGTAATGAATGTAGCTTATATCTTGAAAATACATCAGGTTTTTCCATAACTAGATGAAACGTTTAAGGCAATTTAAAGTTTTTTCTTGGTCAGTGACTTTTTAGTTTAGATAAAAGACACAGAAATCCAACTTGTTTTGATTACTTTGGGACTAGCTGTGGAAGTCAAGGTACTGTAAAAACATACTGTATACTGTAGAAGTCATGGTACTGTAAAAACATACTGTATACGTTAGAAGGCATGGTACTGTAAAAACATACAGTATACTGTAGAAGTCATGGTACTGTAAAAACATACTGTATACGTTAGAAGGCATGGTACTGTAAAAACATACTGTATACTGTAGAAGTCACGGTACTGTAAAAACATACTGTATACGTTAGAAGGCATGGTACTGTAAAAACATACTGTATACTGTAGAAGTCACGGTACTGTAAAAACATACTGTATACTGTAGAAGTCATGGTACTGTAAAAACATACTGTATACGTTAGAAGGCATGGTACTGTAAAAACATACTGTATACGTTAGAAGGCATGGTACTGTAAAAACATAATGCATACTGTAGAATTCATGGTACTGTAAAAACACACTGTATACTGCAGAAGTCCCGGTACTGTAAAAACATACTGTATACGTTAGAAGGCATGGTACTGTAAAACCATACAGTATACTGTAGAAGTCGCGGTACTGTAAAAACATACAGTATACTGTAAATGTCACGGTACTGTTAAAATATACTGTATACTGTAGAAGTCAAGGTACTGTAAAAACATACTGTATACTGTAGAAGTCAAGGTACTGTAAAACCATACAGTAGAATTCAAGGTACTGTAAACACATACTGTATACTGTAGAAGTCAAGGTACTGTAAAAACATACTGTATACTGTAGAAGTCACGGTACTGTAAAAACATACTGCATACTGTAGAAGTCATGGTACTGTAAAAATATATTGCGTACTTGCATCTATTTTCTTTTGTGCTAATCTTTCGCAAAAAGAAATTGGCTAGAGCCTTTTCTCCTGGGGGGGTTGACCTTTCTGTGTTGCCGTAGTATTGTGTTCGCTCTGATGTTTAATCTGCGGTTGTGACATGTAATCGGTTAATAAAAGTGTGTAGACAGCCAAGCTATTGGTCCACTGCAGATGTGTAATCAAGCAGTCTCTGAACTTGTTTGTGGGGACTTGTATTGGCCGTGTGTGGTTACGTGACGCAGTGTGCTTACCATGCAGGTGTGTGTGTATGGAAGTGCCCACTCTATGTGAGAATGCGTTTGAACTTTTGTTAGAATGTGTTTGAACTTTTGTTAGAATGTGTTTGAAATTTTGACGATGAAGCTCAGACCAGTTTGATCTGGAAAGGCACAGTGAGGAGTGGGATCTCAACCTGTTTATAGACCCTGTCATCCCTCCTGTTTATAGACCCTGTCATCCCTCTTGTTTATAGACCCTGTCATCCCTCCTGTTTATAGACCCTGTCATCCCTCCTGTTTATAGACCCTGTCATCCCTCCTGTTTACAGACCCTGTCATCCCTCCTGTTTATCCACCCTGTCATCCCTCCTGTTTATAGACCCTGTCATCCCTCCTGTTTATAGACCCTGTCATCCCTCCTGTTTATAGACCCTGTCATCCCTCCTGTTTATCCACCCTGTCATCCCTCCTGTTTATAGACCCTGTCATCCCTCCTGTTTATAGACCCTGTCATCCCTCCTGTTTATAGACTCTGTCATCCCTCCTGTTTATCCACCCTGTCATCCCTCCTGTTTATCCACCCTGTCATCCCTCCTGTTTATAGACCCTGTCATCCCTCCTGTTTATAGACTCTGTCATCCCTCCTGTTTATCCACCCTGTCATCCCTCCTGTTTATCCATCCTGTCATCCCTCCTGCTTATAGACCCTGTCATCCCTCCTGTTTATAGACTCTGTCATCCCTCCTGTTTATCCACCCTGTCATCCCTCCTGTTTATCCATCCTGTCATCCCTCCTGTTTATAGACCCTGTCATCCCTCCTGTTTATAGACCCTGTCATCCCTCCTGTTTATAGACCCTGTCATCCCTCCTGTTTATAGACCCTGTCATCCCTCCTGTTTATAGACCCTGTCATCCCTCCTGTTTATCCACCCTGTCATCCCTCCTGTTTATAGACCCTGTCATCCCTCCTGTTTATAGACCCTGTCATCCCTCCTGTTTATAGACCCCTGTCATCCCTCCTGTTTATAGACCCTGTCATCCCTCCTGTTTATAGACCCTGTCATCCCTCCTGTTTATAGACCCTGTCATCCCTCCTGTTTATCCACCCTGTCATCCCTCCTGTTTATAGACCCTGTCATCCCTCCTGTTTATAGACCCTGTCATCCCTCCTGTTTATAGACCCTGTCATCCCTCCTGTTTATAGACCCTGTCATCCCTCCTGTTTATAGACCCTGTCATCCCTCCTGTTTATAGACCCTGTCATCCCTCCTGTTTATAGACCCTGTCATCCCTCCTGTTTATAGACCCTGTCATCCCTCCTGTTTATAGACCCTGTCATCCCTCCTGTTTATAGACCCTGTCATCCCTCCTGTTTATAGACCCTGTCATCCCTCCTGTTTATCCACCCTGTCATCCCTCCTGTTTATAGACCCTGTCATCCCTCCTGTTTATAGACCCTGTCATCCCTCCTGTTTATAGACCCTGTCATCCCTCCTGTTTATCCACCCTGTCATCCCTCCTGTTTATAGACCCTGTCATCCCTCCTGTTTATAGACCCTGTCATCCCTCCTGTTTATCCACCCTGTCATCCCTCCTGTTTATCCACCCTGTCATCCCTCCTGTTTATCCACCCTGTCATCCCTCTTGTTTATTGACCCTGTCATCCCTCCTGTTTATAGACCCTGTCATCCCTCCTGTTTATCCACCCTGTCATCCCTCCCTTCACGCTTCTATCCCCCCCATCGATAGAACATGACCCAGAGGGCCAAGCTGGAAAACAACAACTGACGCTTTAATGGAGGCTTGGGCTAAGGACTCCCTTAATTGAAAGACCACTCCCCGTTAAGTCACCCTCACGTGGGGAAAGAGATGGACCGAGAGGGAGGGACGGGGACGGAGGAATGGAGGATCCATCTGGCACACTGCCCAAAGATAGAGCAATAAACAGAGAGCAAGATAAAGTATTAACAGGGTGGGTACCCCCCATTTATATGGGTAGATCTTTATGTTCAATTGACTCTATATGGCGCAAAGGATTGACCCCAAGTCCGTGTGAAATCTTGTCATGCTCTGCCCCCGAGTGTGTCTGTATGTCTGTGTGTCTGTGTGTGTGTGTGTGTGTGTGTGTGTGTGTGTGTGTGTGTGTGTGTGTGTGTGTGTGTGTGTGTGTGTGTGTGTGTGTGAGCATGTGTAACCTTGCATGGTGAGTGTTTGAGTGTGTTTATACAACGGTGTGTCTAATCCTGGATGCTGATTGGTTAAAACCACATTCCAGGCGGTGTATATTCCCTAAGTTACAACCTGCTAAATCTATGATGTTAAAATGCCTATTTACTCTGTTCCATCTGACTGCGCAATCCACTGTCTCATCAGCCCTGCCAGGCACTTTATAAACTTGATCTCCACTATAAAAAGCATCTAGACATTATCTCCCATTTCTTTTAGACTCTCATGACAGTTTATTGTCTTCAGTTTGAAGTGATTATATTAGCTGAGTAGTTGGCTAGTTCCTCTGAGCAGTGGCCTGGCGAGAGAGCAAATCATTATCTCATTGCATCAACAACAACAACCAAATCACTAGACAACACATTAAACAAACGCAGCAACTTTGGTTGTTGTTATTCTGGCTGCACTGTTTGACCTGACCGTGTTAGCCTGAGTTGGCTAGCTAGCAAGCAAGTGATAAGAGCGTTGCCAACAATCATGGCAACTGAACATTTAGAACGAACGACTCGATCGCGTCCATAGATTTAGAACAGAAAGACTTAGCGACTGGGTGGGGTCTCTGGTAATTAAACGGATAGAACGAACGACCAGCCAGCTCGGCTGGCTGGCAACCCTAGATTTGTGTTGGGAATATTACTTGTGGAAGGATGAAAGAGTACGAATAAATGAATCAAAATAAAGTTTTAATGAAAATATGTCAATCTTTATTTGAATATGTTAGTAACCTGTTGTATAAAAGTGATAGTGCCCCCGAAGCCGGTGTTTGGAGGATATACTGGAACGGTCTGCCATTATCAATTAAACAGATCCTTATGACTCAAGGGCTCTCTGCGGATGGAGGACATGATGTCCATTCTCAGTGTCCCAGGGATGGCCCTTTCACCACAGGGCTGTGGTTAGGAGTCGGGCTCTGTTGCCCTAGTAAATGTCAAGGCAGGGGGAAATTGTTTGCCGACGTTGACTCAGCCAATATTACAGCTTGATTGATCGTGTGTGTGTGTGTGTGTGTGTGTGTGTGTGTGTGTGTGTGTGTGTGTGTGTGTGTGTGTGTGTGTGTGTGTGTGTTTGTGTGTGTGTTTGGGGGGTTGTAACCGTGTGTGTGTGTGTGTGTGTGTGTGTGTGTGTGTGTGTGTGTGTGTGTGTGTGTGTGTGTGTGTGTGTGTGTTTGTGTGTGTGTGTGTTTGGGGGGTTGTAACCGTGTGTGTGTGTGTGTGTGTGTGTGTGTGTGTGTGTGTGTGTGTGTGTGTGTGTGTGTGTGTGTGTGTTGTAACCATGTGTGAGTGTATATGTCAGTTTGTACCAAAGTTGAAGATTTCATTATTAGAGGAAATATGAGATGTTCATTGTCTCTCTTTTTGAGGCATCCTCCTTCTGTAATGCTTCAGTCATTTCCCAGAGCAACACAGAAACTCATTCTGTCTGAGGAATGATTGAGACCTGAACTTGTTTTATTCCCTCAGGGAGCTGCATTTCAGGTAGAGCATAGTGAGAGCTGTCAGCACAATTGAGAATGTAATGTGTTTTGGCAGTATAGTCTTACTGGTGGCACAACATGGCTGCATGTGTTACATCACAGCTTGAAGGTGACTGTTCTGTGAATACTTTGACATTTGTTACATCACAGCTTGAAGGTGACTGTTCTGTGAATACTTTGACATTTGTTACATCACAGCTAGAAGGTGACTGTGAATATTTGTTACATCACAGCTTGAAGGTGACTGTTCTGTGAATAATTTGACATTTGTTACATCACAGCTAGAAGGTGACTGTGAATATTTGTTACATCACAGCTTGAAGGTGACTGTTCTGTGAATACTTTGACATTTGTTACATCACAGCTAGAAGGTGACTGTGAATATTTGTTACATCACAGCTTGAAGGTGACTGTTCTGTGAATACTTTGACATTTGTTACATCACAGCTTGAAGGTGACTTTTATTTGAACACTTAAATTAGTTAAATCACAGCTTGAAGGTGACTTATTTGAATACTTTTACATTGTGTACTTGAGCACAGCTTCACTTGAGCAACACATTTTTTTTGCAGTAGCTTAATACACTATATGTAGCTGTGTTCTTGGTTGATCTAGCTCTTCAGGAAGATAGAAGTTGTCAGTTTGGATAAGCAATGACAATCTAATACACTATTTTATGTGTTGTACATTTTATGTGTTGTCATTTGTGTGTATATTGACTTCTGGCCCACACAGTTTTGCACAGACTCACCTACTGTATGAGTCCGTATTCGTGGCTGGCTATGCCACTGTTTGTTGGGGCTTTGAGGAACATGCTGTACACCTCAACGATCTGACCTGATCCAATTACACTAGTTGGCCACAAGAGGGCAATGGTATCCTCGGAAATACAACAGTGTATCGCTTTCATGTATGTCCTAAGAAACACAAAGAAAATAAATCCAAAGAATCATAATCAATGTTAAATGTTATTCCGCCTCTACATTTAACATTGATAATGGAGATAAGACAAAGCCTCAGAGTCTCTCTAACGTAATGCAGCGTAATCTTCTCTCCACAACGGCGTCACATTCCCTTACTCTGTCACACCTCAGAGTCTCTCTAACGTAATGCAACGTAATCTTCTCTCCACAACGGCGTCACATTCCCTTACTCTGTCACACCTCAGAGTCTCTCTAACGTAATGCAGCGTAATCTTCTCTCCACAACGGCGTCACATTCCCTTACTCTGTCACACCTCAGAGTCTCTCTAACGTAATGCAGCGTAATCTTCTCTCCACAACGGCGTCACATTCCCTTACTCTGTCACACCTCAGAGTCTCTCTCTAATGTCATTTGTCTAATCTTCTCTGTTCTTTCCTCTTCATGTTATTTTCTCGTCAAATCTTTTCTTCAGTTTGTCTCTGGCCGCAGCTCAGAGATGCTGTCATAACGAATCCCCTGATGAGCCATCAGTTACCTGACAGTCTTTCATCAGTTACCTGACAGTCTTTCATCAGTCACCTGACAGTCTTTCATCAGTTACCTGACAGTCTTTCATCAGTTCCCTGACATTCTTTCATCAGTCACCTGACAGTCTTTCATCAGTTCCCTGACAGTCTTTCATCAGTTCCCTGACAGTCTTTCATCAGTTACCTGACAGTCTTTCATCACTTACCTGACAGTCTTTCATCAGTTACCTGACAGTCTTTCATCAGTTACCTGACAGTCTTTCATCAGTTACCTGACAGTCTTTCATCAGTCACCTGACAGTCTTTCATCAGTCACCTGACAGTCTTTCATCAGTTACCTGACAGTCTTTCATCAGTCACCTGACAGTCTTTCATCAGTCACCTGACAGTCTTTCATCAGTCACCTGACAGTCTTTCATCAGTCACCTGACAGTCTTTCATCAGTCACCTGACAGTCTTTCATCAGTTAATAATGTAAATATTCAACACGGATACGTTCTTCTACTTCTAAACTTCATCTCCCATTCAGATCCTAATGAAACATCATCACCATCAAGCTCCATCTTGAAATCCCAGAGCTCAGTGTTGCCCCTTAACCCCCTGCATAGGAAGGAATGGAATGCCTCGCTTAATCTGTCTTCCAAAAATCCACTATTTCCATCCTGGAGATTACACGACTAGGCCCTAATTCTACACATCACGGGGTGAGGAGAGATGGGTATTTCCTTTTGGGACAGGGGCAGACAGGTTGGTAAGGGTTACCTTGGTGCGGCCTAATTGATGTTTATAGTTTTCTAATCCCCTTTTATCCCTCGTAAACTTTCCTAAAATGTTTCTGGGATAATCCGCTTTGTACTCTTACAGATGTGGGATCCGATCAGGGAGGTTTTCCAATGCCTCACAAAGAGGCACTGATTGGTAGATCAACAAAAAGCAGACACTGAATATCCCTTTGAGCATAGTGAAATGTTTAATTAGGCTTTGGATGGTGCATCAATACACCCAGTCAATACAAAGATTCCTCTCCTAACTCAGTTGCCAGAGAGGAAGGAAACCATTTAGGGATTTCAACATGAGGCCAATGGTGACTTTAAAGCCGTTACAGAGTTCAATGGTTGTGATACTGTAGGAGAAAACTGAGGATGGGTCAACAACATTGTTACTCCGAAATACCAACAATATGACAGAGTGAAAAGAAGGTTGTACAGAAAAAAAGAATGCATTCCAAAACATGCATCCTCTTTGCAACAAGGCACTAAAGTAATACTGCAGAAAAGAAATTCACTTTTTGTCTTGAATACAAAGAGTTATCTTTGGGGCGAATCCAACACAACACGTATTGAATACTTATCTAATTAAGATATACTACTGTAAAAAAAAAATATTATATTTTAATGAAAATATTTTTCACTTTGACATTACAGAGTATTTTGTGTAGAGTGTTGACAAAAAATGACAAATTAATCCATTATAATCCCACTTTGTAACACAACAAAATGTGGAAAAAGTCAAGGGGTGTGAATAGCTTTTAAAGGCACTGTACACGTCTATGTTTCTCCCCCCAAGTGTTCTAATGTTTATGAAGTGACTTGAGTTATGACAATGCAGGTTGCGTTTTTTTATTTTTTAAGTAGGATGGAAAAAAGAGAAAGTGTAATGAATTGAAGTAAAATCCTCTTCCCGTTGATTTTTTTAATCCTGTGTGTGTGTCACGTGTCCTCCCTCTCTGACCTCTAGGTCATCAGGCTGCTGATTATCCTCCCTCTCTGACCTCTAGGTCATCAGGCTGCTGATTATCCTCCCTCTCCAGCCTCTAGGTCATCAGGCTGCTGATTATCCTCCCACTCCTGCCTCTAGGTCATCAGGCTGCTGATTATCCTCCCTCTCCTGCCTCTAGGTCATCAGGCTGCTGATTATCCTCCCTCTCTGACCTCTAGGTCATCAGGCTGCTGATTATCCTCCCTCTCCGGCCTCTAGGTCATCAGGCAGCTGATTATCCTCCCTCTCTGACCTCTAGGTCATCAGGCTGCTGATTATCCTCCCTCTCCTGCCTCTAGGTCATCAGGCTGCTGATTATCCTCCCTCTCTGACCTCTAGGTCATCAGGCTGCTGATTATCCTCCCTCTCTGACCTCTAGGTCATCAGGCTGCTGATTATCCTCCCTCTCCTTCCTCTAGGTCATCAGGCTGCTGATTATACTCCCTCTCTGACCTCTAGGTCATCAGGCTGCTGATTATCCTCCCTCTCCAGCCTCTAGGTCATCAGGCTGCTGATTATCCTCCCTCTCTGACCTCTAGGTCATCAGGCTGCTGATTATCCTCCCTCTCCAGCCTCTAGGTCATCAGGCTGCTGATTATCCTCCCTCTCCTTCCTCTAGGTCATCAGGCTGCTGATTATCCTTCTCTGACCTCTAGGGCATCAGGCTGCTGATTATCCTCCCTCTCTGACCTCTAGGTCATCAGGCTGCTGATTATACTCCCTCTCTGACCTCTAGGTCATCAGGCTGCTGATTATCCTGTACACCTGTCACCATCGTCACGCGCACCAGCGCCTCATGACACTCACCTGGACTCCATCACCTCCTTGATTACCTGTCCTGTTTATGTCACTCCGCTTGGTTACTTCCCCAGGAGTTATTGTTCCATGTCGGTGTGCTGTTAGTGTTTCTTGTTTTGTTCCACGTTCGTTCATTTATTAAATGAATTCACTCCCTCGCTCAGCATACATCGTTACAGTGTGTGTGTGTGTGTCTGTGTGTGTGTGTGTGTGTGTGTGTGTGTGTGTGTGTGTGTGTGTGTGTGTGTGTGTGTGTGTGTGTGTGTGTGTGTGTGTGTGTGTGTGTGTGTGTGTTCCCTGAGCGTAGCCTATTTGTGTGTATGTGTGGGATTTGATTGCGTGGTTGTGGTGGGTACAGTGTGTGTGTGCATGCCTGGCCAAGCACATGCGCGTTTTTGTCAGAGAGCGAGAGAGAGGTGTTCCTACCACTAAGATCAAATCAAATCAAATCAAATGTATTTATATAGCCCTTCTTACATCAGCTGATATCTCTAAGAAACTGTATGATTTCTGTTAGACCATCATCCAACAAGTTGTGCTGTGTGATTAACCAACATTTTGGTTATTTTTCGGTTTAAAAAAACACTGACATCATTTCAGTTATTGGAATTCCATTTGGTTCAGTTTCTCTAGAGATAAATGAAAACTGTGCAGTGTAGTAGGGAGTTGCATGAGGGAGGACAAATGTATTCATT
>NC_042958.1:6967852-7006131 GCF_901001165.1 Salmo trutta
AAACAACTAAATGTTTCTAAATGTTTTGGCTGTCTGAGATGCTGTGTTGGTAGAAATAGGCTTTATGCTGTAACGTCTCTATGATTAAAGTACAGTGCTGAAATATCCACAGGGTCACTGATGAGCTGCTTAAAGTACAGTGCTGAAATATCCACAGGGTCACTGATGAGCTGCTTAAAGTACAGTACTGAAATATCCACAGGGTTCACTGATGAGCTGCTTAATGTACAGTACTGAAATATCCACAGGGTCACTGCTGAAATTCAAAATAGGAGTTAAAGCACAATCAACACGTTTGCTTTTCATTTAATTCAACTCTACTAAAAGTTATTTCATTAACCCTTACTGAAACAGTCATTGTATTCATTCCTACTGAAACAGTGGTCTGTAGTTGAACAGCTACATATGGCCATAAAGTCTGATTTCATGCTCAGTGAAATAGATTTTCACACTCTTTGAAGTGAAATCACTGTGGTTGCCTTATTAAGGCATTAGGTGGGAATGATGTGCACCAGTGGATTTCTGAATGTGTGTGTGTGTGTGTGCGTGCATGCATGTGTGTGTGTGTTTTTCTGGCAGGTTAGTCTTTCTCGTCATGAGTGTTGTTCTGGAGGCAGCCCTGCAGAGTGGTCGCTAGCTGGCACAGCCACAAATCAAATCAAAGTTTATTTGTCACGTGCGCCGAATACAACAGGTGTAGACCTTACAGTGAAATGCTTACTTACAGGCTCTAAACAATAGTGCAAAAAAGGGATTTGGTGAACAATAGGTAAGTAAATAAAACAAAAGTAAAAAGACAGTGAAAAATAACAGTAGCGAGGCTATATACAGTAGCAAGGCTATATACAGTAGCAAGGCTATAACAGTAGCGAGGCTATATACAGTAGCAAGGCTATAACAGTAGCGAGGCTATATACAGTAGCGAGGCTATATACAGTAGCAAGGCTATAACAGTAGCGAGGCTATATACAGTAGCAAGGCTATAACAGTAGCGAGGCTATATACAGTAGCAAGGCTATATACAGTAGCAAGGCTATATACAGTAGCAAGGCTATAACAGTAGCGAGGCTATATACAGTAGCAAGGCTATAACAGTAGCGAGGCTATATACAGTAGCAAGGCTATATACAGTAGCAAGGCTATATACAGTAGCAAGGCTATATACAGTAGCAAGGCTATAAAAGTAGCGAGGCTACATACAGACACCGGTTAGTCAGGCTGATTGAGGTAGTATGTACATGTAGATAAGGTTAAAGTGACTATGCATATATGATGAACAGAGAGTAGCAGTAGCGTAAAAGAGGGTTTGGCGGGTGGTGGGTGGGACAATGCAGATAGCCCATTTAGCCACTGTGCGGGAGCACTGGTTGGTCGGGCCAATAGAGGTAGTATGTACATGAATGTATAGTTAAAGTGACTATGCATATATGATAAACAGAGAGTAGCAGCAGCGTAAAAGAGGGGTTGGGGGGGGCACACAATAAAGATAGTCTGGGTAGCCATTTGATTACCTGTTCAGGAGTCTTATGGCTTGGTGGTAAAAACTGTTGAGAAGCCTTTTTGTCCAAGACTTGGCACTCCGGTATCGCTTGCCATGTGGTAGTAGAGAGAACAGTCTATGACTGGGGTGGCTGGGGTCTTTGACAGTTTTTAGGGCCTTCCTCTGACACCGCCTGGTGTAGAGGTCCTGGATGGCAGGCAGCTTAGCCCCAGTGATGCACTGGGCCGTTTGTACTACCCTCTGTAGTGCCTTGCGGTCGGAGGCTGAGCAGTTGCCGTACCAGGCAGTGATGCAACCAGTCAGGATGCTCTCGATGTTGCAGCTGTAGAACCTTTTGAGGATCTGAGGACCCATGCCAAATCTTTTTAGTTTCCTGAGGGGGAATAGGCTTTGTCGTGCCCTCTTCACGACTGTCTTGGTGTGTTTGGACCATGTTAGTTTGTTGGTGATGTGGACACCAAGGAACTTGAAGCTCTCATCCTGCTCCACTACAGCCCCATCGATGAAAATAGGGGCGTGCTCGGTCTTCCTTTTCCTGTAGTCCACAATCATCTCCTTAGTCTTGGTTACGTGTTGGGATAGGTTGTTATTCTGGCACCACAAAGTCATAAAACCTGACCCTAACCTTAAATTAAGAACAAAAATCTCAAATGTTTTTCCTGAATTTTTTACAATAGCCAATTTTGACTTTGCAGTTGGCCTATTTAGCAGGAAATGACTCATTTCTCCCTCAAGGACAAGACCCATCCCAATAAACGTCAACCTGTGTCTTTGTGTCAGTGTGTGTGTGTGTCTGTGTAGCTCTCTGTGTTTTTGTGCATGTGCCTTCAACCCTCTGTGTTTGTGATCCATGTCATCTAATACCCTCTCTCTCTCTGTCTCTCTACTCTCTCTCTCTCTCTCTCTCTGTCTCTCTACTCTCTTTCTCTCTCTCTCTGTCTCTCTACTCTCTCTGTCTCTCTCTCTCTGTCTCTCTCTCTCTGTCTCTCTCTCTCTGTCTCTCTCTCTCTGTCTCTCTCTCTCTCTCTCTACTCTCTGTCTCTCTGTCTCTCTACTCTCTGTCTCTCTCTCTCTGTCTCTCTCTCTCTCTCTACTCTCTGTCTCTCTACTCTCTGTCTCTCTACTCTCTGTCTCTCTCTCTCTGTCTCTCTCTCTCTGTCTCTCTCTCTCTCTCTCTCTCTCTCTCTCTCTCTCTCTCTCTCTCTCTCTCTCTCTCTCTCTCTCTCTCTCTCTGTCTCTCTCTCGCTCTCTCTCTCTCTCTCTCTCAGGTGTGTGTTTCCTGTGTCTGTTGGATGTGGTGCCGGTGAAGAATGAGGATGGCCTGGTGATCATGTTCATCCTCAACTTTGAGGTCATGTCAGACAACAAACAGCCCAACCAGAACCTCAACCAAAAGCTGCCTCCCTGGCTCCCCACAGGTAACCACAAGCTGCCCCCCTGGCTCCCCACAGGTAGCCCCAAGCTGCCCCCCTGGCTCCCCACAGGTAACCACAAGCTGCCCCCCTGGCTCCCCACAGGTAACCACAAGCTGCCCTCCTGGCTCCCCACAGGTAACCACAAGCTGCCCCCCTGGCTCCCCACAGGTAACCACAAGCTGCCCCCCTGGCTCCCCACAGGTAACCACAAGCTGCCCCCCTGGCTCCCCACAGGTAACCACAAGCTGCCCCCCTGGCTCCCCACAGGTAACCACAAGCTGCCCCCCTGGCTCCCCACAGGTAACCACAAGCTGCCCCCCTGGCTCCCCACAGGTAACCACAAGCTGCCCTCCTGGCTCCCCACAAGTAACCACAAGCTGCCCCCCTGGCTCCCCACAGGTAACCACAAGCTGCCCCCCTGGCTCCCCACAGGTAACCACAAGCTGCCCCCCTGGCTCCCCACAGGTAACCACAAGCTGCCCCCCTGGCTCCCCACAGGTAACCCCAAGCTGCCCCCCTGGCTCCCCACAGGTAACCACAAGCTGCCCCCCTGGCTCCCCACAGGTAACCACAAGCTGCCCTCCTGGCTCCCCACAAGTAACCACAAGCTGCCCCCCTGGCTCCCCACAGGTAACCACAAGCTGCCCCCCTGGCTCCCCACAGGTAACCACAAGCTGCCCTCCTGGCTCCCCACAAGTAACCACAAGCTGCCCCCCTGGCTCCCCACAGGTAACCACAAGCTGCCCCCCTGGCTCCCCACAGGTAACCACAAGCTGCCCCCCTGGCTCTCCACAGGTAACCACAAGCTGCCCCCCTGGCTCCCCACAGGTAACCACAAGCTGCCCCCCTGGCTCCCCACAGGTAACCACAAGCTGCCCCCCTTAAAATATTGAAAACAGTTGTGTTCAGTGATTGAAGCAAATAATATTAATTAGGTTTTATGGTAGTTCAATTAAATGTATTGCTTTCTCTCTCTCTCTCTCTCTCACCCATACCTATCCCTCTCTCCCACTGTCTCTTTCCTTTCTCTCCCTCCCTGCTTTCCTCTCTCCCACTCACTCTCTTTCTCTCCCTGTCTCTTACCACAATTTTTTACTCTTCCTATTTTTTACTCTTCCTCTCTCTTCCCTCTTCCGCTTCCTCTAGGCCGGCCGCGTGGCTTCAAGCTCCGCCTGCCCTCACGCCGTTCGCTCAGCAATAGCAAGGCCTCTCTGGACGACCCGGAGATTGGGCACCTCCCAGCCCCCAGCCACCCCAGCCACCCCAGCCACAAGTCCCTAGCTTTGGGAGAGCTGCTCTCCCTCCCCCCCTTACCTCTGGAGCACCAGAGATCCAGCAGTGGAAGCAGCAGCACCAGGCCGGACCTGCTGTGGCCCGAGGACCCGCGCACCCTGCTTGGCTCAGAGCCTGCACCTTCCTCGCTGCCCCTCGGCCAGTCGTCGCCCCGCATCGCCCTCCGGATGTTTAACCCAGATGCCTCGGTATCCAACTGCAGCCTGTCACACAGCCGCTCCCGCGAGAGCTTCCACAGCATACGGCGGGCATCGTCTGTGGATGACATCGAGGCCATGCGGCCTCCGTCGGGTCGGAAGTACAGCACGGTCGGGCCCATCCACAACAGCACAGGTGGGGGAGGGGGGGGGGGGATTTTTTACCTTGAGAAAGAAAATACACACAGGGGTAAAAGCACAGGGGTAAACACACAGGGGTAAACACACAGGGGTAAACACACAGGGGTAAACGCACAGGGGTAAACGCACAGGGGTAAACACACAGGAGTAAACACACAGGGGTAAACACACAGGGGTAAACAGTACAGTAGGAACTAGGAATCTGTATGTTGTAGCACCTATTACCACCTACTTCCTTGGTATTTTAGAAGCTTTGAAATACATAAAAGACCCCTATATTTCCTGATTCTACAGTATTTAACCACACGTTTTATTCTGCTCCCATACTGTATGGTAGGGCTGTATGCTGTGGCCCAATAAATCTATCTGTATGGTAGGGCTGTATGCTGTGGCCCAATAAATCTATCTGTGTGGTAGAGGTGTGTTCTGTGGCCCACTAAATCTATCAGTGTGGTAGGGGTGTGTTCTGTGCCCCACTAAATCTATCAGTGTGGTAGGGGTGTGTTCTGTGGCCCACTAAATCTATCAGTGTGGTAGGGGTGTGTTCTGTGCCCCACTAAATCTATCAGTGTGGTAGGGGTGTGTTCTGTGGCCCACTAAATCTATCTGTGTGGTAGAGGTGTGTTCTGTGGCCCACTAAATCTATCTGTGTGGTAGGGGTGTGTTCTGTGGCCCACTAATGATATCAAATAGTGTTTGAACACAGGTGTGGTCCGAATAGTCTGGGCAGTCCTCTGAAAGTGTGTTCTTTCAGGGGCGGTGAACAACAAGTCCAACATCATCAACTCCACGTCGGACTCGGACCTCATGCGTTACCGCACCATCAGCAAGATCCCTCAGATCACCCTGAACTTCGTGGACTTCAAGGCGGACCCCCTCATCGCGCTGCCCGGGGGGGACATGGACATCATAGCCCCTTGCAAGCTCATCGACCGCACACACCACGTCACCGAGAAAGTCACTCAGGTAAGAGGGCCATCTGTGTGTGTGTGTGTGTGTGTGTGTTCAGCCAGGTGTGTCTGTGGATTAAGGGTGGGAGTGCACGTGGGTATGCATCAGGTCGGATACCCACGGTTCCCTGCGGGTGAGCTGCAAAAGAAATCAGCTGGCGGGTTGGAAACATTTTAAATCAGGATAAAAACATGAATCCAGGAGCTTGTTGGGTTGCATGTGGTGCTAATGACATTCTGTGAGTGGGAAGGCAGATATGGTTTCCTTTTATCCAAATGTTGAATAGACAAATTAATGAATGCATGAAATTGGCTCTCGGGAACAATTCTATGCAGGTGGGTCCTGACCCGTTCAGGAATCTAGTATGTACGAATGGGGTGGTGGGTGAGGTAGTGTGGTGTGTGAGATAGAGGTGTGGTGGGTGAGGTAGAGGTGTGGTGGGTGATGTGGGAGGTAGGGATATGGAAGGGGTGAGGTAGGGTAGGGTAGGGGCGAGGGATGGGGGAGGTGAGTGTGGGTGTGGTAGTGGTGTGTTAGGGGTGAGGTAGGGGAGGTAGGGGTGTGGTAGGATTGAGGGAGGGGTGAGGTGGGGATGTGGTAGGGGTGAGGGACGGGGACGTGGGGGGGTAGGGGTGTGGTAGGGGTGAGGGACGGGGAGGTGGGGGGGTAGGGGTGTGGTAGAGGTGAGGGAGGGGTGAGGTGGGGGGGTAGGGGTGTGGTAGGGGTGAGGGACGGGAGGTGGGGGGTAGGGGTGTGGTAGGGGTGAGGGACGGGGACGTGGGGGGTAGGGGTGTGGTAGGGGTGAGGGAGGGGTGAGGTGGGGGGTAGGGGTGTGGTAGGAGTGAGGGACGGGGAGGTGGGGTAGGGGTGTGGTATGAGTGAGGGGGTTAGGTGGGGGTGTGGTAGGGGTGAGGGACGGGGACGTGGGGGGGTAGGGGTGTGGTAGGGGTGAGGGACAGGGAGGTGGGGGGGTAGGGGTGTGGTAGAGGTGAGGGACGGGGATGTGGGGGGTAGGGGTGTGGTAGGGGTGAGGGACGGGGAGGTGGGGGGGTAGGGGTGTGGTAGGGGTGAGGGAGGGGACGTGGGGGGGTAGGGGTGTGGTAGGGGTGTAGTAGGGGTGTGTTAGGGGTGAGGGACAGGGACGTGGGGGGGTAGGGGTGTGGTAGAGGTGAGGGACGGGGATGTGGGGGGTAGGGGTGTGGTAGGGGTGTGGTAGGGGTGAGGGACAGGGACGTGGGGGGGTAGGGGTGTGGTAGAGGTGAGGGACGGGGATGTGGGGGGTAGGGGTGTGGTAGGGGTGTGGTAGAGGTGTGCCTATGAACTGCTATAGTTTCCATTATTTCCATCGTCTGTGTTTATACTATGTGTCTCTGTGTCTTTACTGAAGGCTGCCATGCATCCCCCAGGTTGGGTGAGTCTCATTGGTGGTGGATGGGGTGAGTTGCCCCACAAAGCGCTGGCTTTTAGACCTAGTGAAAACGCTCTTCTGATACAATACTGGTGGATTGTTGCTTAAGATGTTGGGTTCCTGCTCTGAGTGAAAGCTTGGTGTTTGCTATGATGGCGTCTTTAGCGGGAGACATAACTGGGTTACCAGTGCTCCTTGTGTGCAGTGAGCCGACGTGTCGCTGATGCCTCAGAGCTAGCTTGATTGAATGTGAAGCAGAGGGATGACAGAGATATTGAATGGTGACAGATGAGTCTGTCGCCACGGTAATCCCGTGTGTGAGGAAAACACGTTGAATTGAGTTAGGGAAGACTGGAATCTGTATGATATGAAAGATGGTTTCTTGTCCTGCATTTGGACACCTCTTTTAATTTGTTTGGTTTTGCACAGATTTGATTTGCTCAGTGAGGGGCGATATATTATGAAGTACAGCTTCCTGAAGACTTCTCTGTGAGGGGAGGGTGAGAGAGGGACAAGGAAAGACAGAAGAGGATTGAGAGGTGAGCAAGGAAAGACAGAAGAGGATTGAGAGGTGAGCAAGGAAAGACAGAAGAGGATTGAGAGGTGAGCAAGGAAAGACAGAAGAGGATTGAGAGGTGAGCAAGGAAAGACAGAAGAGGATTGAGAGGTGAGCAAGGAAAGACAGTGGCAATGTGACCTTAAGCCCACACTTCTCTCGCTCTCTCTCTCCCTCTCTCTCGCTCTCTCTCTCCCTCTCCCTCTCTCTCGCTCTCTCTCTCCCTCTCCCTCTCGCTCTCTCTCTCTCTCACTCTGCCCCACCCCCCACCCTCCTCCCCTCCTATATCTCTGCTTTTTAGAAAGGCCTCTGCATTGTATACTGATATACCACAAGTCAATAATTTCACCAAGCTTTCTCGATACATTAATAGCCTCGTTCTTAGAGGCTGCTGTACCCACTGAAATGCTGCTGCACACAGTACATACTATGTTATACCAAAAAAACACAACTCAGTCAGGTTGACTTTACAGTAGAGCTTATAAATAGGTAGAGAGGTAGGGGAACCAGTACAGGTGACAGTGCTAGCGGGGGTTTAATGAGTTATGAGGCCATGGAGTGTATTATTACACCTAACCTAAAACATCTAGAATGCTTTACCATCTACGACCTGCAGGTGGCAGCACTCTCCAACACTACCTCTAACCTCTAACCTCTGACCAGGACACAATCCTCCGAGGAGTAGTCAAGAAGATGTAGACAGAAAGAATTCAGTAACACTTCCTTTTAACCTTTTAAGGGGTCCTTGTTACAGTGTAATAACAACATGTAATTGCAGTCTGTAATTACAGAAGTGTAGCAACAAATTCTTGCTACCGTGCTTGTTTCAAATGAGCAGGTTTCCACTATATTCACCAACTTTATTGTTTCGCTTCTTCGTTGCGTCCGATTTCATTAACAATTGTGACAAAGGTTGGGATTTCTTGTGGATGCATCTGGGTGTCTGAGAGATTATAGCCTACGCTCAATAGACTCTAATTACTTACCCATGAAAGTGAACTGCTCAAAATATATCTCCAGTCAACGTTGTTGCTAGCGTACCATCTGGTTAAATTGGTTGAGTTTACAAAACAGATCCAACACAGGTGTCAGCCCAGATGACACTATTTCAAAGCATTGGACATGTAATGTTTGCCTAATTACAATGCATTTACTAGTTGTTACACGGAATCTAGCTAGTTAAAATGCAGCGTACCTTGAGGGGTACTTATTAGTAATTCTAGTGTAACTAGAAAGTACATTGCCCATCCTGACAATCTAATTATCAGCTTCTGAAAGGGTAATCCAAGTGATAAATAAACACACCAGTACATCAGGTAGTACATGTGATATCTGCATAAATACAAGTGACACTCCTCTAGCGGCAGTGCAGTGGAGCACACACACAGAAACACACACACAACACACACAGAAACACACACACTACACACACACAGAAACACACACACAACACACACAGAAACACACACACAACACACACACAGAAACACACACACAGAAACACACACAGAAACACACACACAGAAACACACACACAGCACACACACAGAAACACACACACAGCACACACACAGAAACACACACACAACACACACACAGAAACACACACACAGCACACACACAGAAACACACACACAACACACACACAGAAACACACACACAACAAACACACGCAGAAACACACACACAACACACACACAGAAACACACACACAACACACACACAGAAACACACACACAACACACACACAGAAACACACACACAGCACACACACGCAGAAACACACACACAACACACACACAGAAACACACACACAACACACACACAGAAACACACACACAGCACACACACAAAAACACACAGTCATGCACACAACACACACACATAATACATTGCTCAAACACTCATCATGACGCACACACACACACAACACACACACACACACACACATAATACATTGCTCAAACACTCATCATGACACACACACATACACACACATACACTGACTTGCACTCATCTCTATCCACACCCCCATGCTATTCACCACTCAACAGAGTGAGGGTCCCACCCCAAGCATCACTTCACCACCCAACAGAGTGAGGGTCCCACCCCAAGCAGCACTTCACCACCCAACAGAGTGAGGGTCCCACCCCAAGCATCACTCCAC
The DNA here is from genome assembly GCF_901001165.1 of Salmo trutta. Lineage (NCBI taxonomy): Eukaryota > Metazoa > Chordata > Actinopteri > Salmoniformes > Salmonidae > Salmo > Salmo trutta. Next base: position 6,977,482 of record NC_042958.1, read on the forward strand.
CACCCAACAGAGTGAGGGTCCCACCCCAAGCAGCACTCCACCACCCAACAGAGTGAGGGTCCCACCCCAAGCAGCACTTCACCACCCAACAGAGTGAGGGTCCCACTCCAAGCAACACTTCACCACCCAACAGAGTGAGGGTCCCACCCCAAGCAGCACTTCACCACCCAACAGAGTGAGGGCCCCACACCAAGCAGCACTTCACCACCCAACAGAGTGAGGGTCCCACCCCAAGCAGCACTTCACCACCCAACACTTCTTCAGCCAATGGCAAAATGCTAGGAGCAACCTCACAGGCTGTAGAACCACCAAGAAACTACACTATGCAAACAGGAGACTGAGCATTATAGTGGATATGTTGATGTTTAGTCTCACACCTTGTTAGAGTTGGCAGTTGGGAAGATCGCCACTGTTTTCCCTGTACAGTAGTGTGTGATGTACACAGAAATGCATTAAAGAGAGGATCTTGAAATGGTGAGAAGGTCTTGGATCTTGACATGATCTCGGTGGGTGGGTGTCTCTTTGGCTTACTAGCAAGACATTGTGCAAGAGATAAGTTAGAAGAAGCTGATGTAATAGTGTTAAATGCTGTGAGTACTCCCAGATGACTCTGAGAAATAGAGGTGAACTATGGAGCTAATGTCTCCAACTACCGGTATAACACTGGGGATTCCGACTGATGGACCATATATGAAATAGATACCTGGATTTAATGTGTTTTAATAAATACAAATATATACAGTATATACAGTATATACTGTATATACCAAACATTAGGAACACCCAGTTTAGTCTTGTTTGTGAGTATTCAGATCTGATTGACTAGTTTTAATAAAAACATTTCTAATACATTTTTAGATTATTTAGTTTCAGTTAGTTTTAAGATCTGATTTAATGTTGTTTTATTTAGTTTAATAAAAAATAAAAAAAGACATTTCTAATACATTTTTACATGATTTAGTTTCACTATTAGTTGTAGTGTTAAGGACCTACAGCAGCCTATGTGTGGGTGGCTAGGGGCCATTTCTGTGTTATCTTAATTCTTTTCTTTCAGTTTACTAAATAATTGTTCTTGTTTGTTTCCTTATAGTTTCAGCTTTTAGTTGAATGTTTCTATTTCTATATTCCGTAGACACAAGTGGTGTAACCCTCCAGTAGCAGATCCAGTAAGACAGGACAGTATGTGTTCTCTCAGGTGTTGTGAACAATACTTTGTTAAGGAAGCTAGTTGGGGGAGATAAATTATCCCTCTCCAAATGCTGCTTCTGCAGCAAGGAAACAAGGAAATGAATTGAACAATTGAACAAATGAATCCCACAGTTGTGTCAAGTTGGCTGGATGTCCTCTGGGTGGTGGACCATTTATTGATACACACAGTATACTGTTTAGCACGAAGAACCCAGCAGCATTGCGGTTCTTGACACCAACCGGTGCGTGTGGGGAGATAGAGGTATTTGGATGGATAAATCACACAGCTGCACTTGCACAACTGTCCATCAGTATTAACGATGGCTCCTCAGATATGAGTTTTAAGGATCGGACCCTTTTTTTTTCAATTTTCGCCTGAAATGACATACCCAAATCTAACTGCCTGTAGCTCAGGACCTGAAGCAAGGATATGTATATTATTGATACCATTTGAAACGAAACACTTTGAAGTTTGTGTAAATGTGAAGGGAATGTAGGAGAATATAACACAATAGATCTGGTAAAAGATAATACAAAGAAAATAACAATCGTATTTTTTTACCTGCTCCTTAATAGTGACATCTTGACACACACACACACACACACACACACACACACACACACACACACACACACACACACACACACCGACACACACGCACACACATACACAACAATAGTGCATATTGATTTTATCATTTGAAACTCTCCAATATACTTTGCTTTTTGCTGTTGCGTCAACAGGCTGATTTCGTTGTAGCCAAACGCTCTGTGGGAGGCTGATGCTAGCCGGTGTGCTGGACAGCTGTGTGTCCAGACAGAGGGGTTAGGGGTCAAAACGTACAGTATCCTCTGACACTCAAGGTCCTTTGAAGTTTTAACTGGTTCTCCTAACATCGCTCAATTTCTTCGTTGGAGCTTTGCAGTACAGCACACTGTGTTCAGAGCAAGCTGTTCATTCGTGGTTGAACTGTGTGAATATTACTTTCCTGGTGTTCTAGCTGAGTCTACAGTCACAGCCGAGGGCACAGAGATACTGTTGTCTTAAGGCTTAGCTATACTGATCTTAGAAGCTCAGTCAGGCGGAAGAGGTGAACACTGATTGGAACACTGAAAAAGTCAACAACCTAACAGTAGAACAGGCCTGCGTTTGGGTTGCCAAGTCTCAGTAGTGGTTGATTGAAAAAGCACTGGGTCTGACAGGTACTTGGCTACTCACTGTATGGGGGGGGGAGTTAGGCAAACCTACTGGACTCAAGCTTCCTTAGAAAGTCTACGTGGAAACATTGGCAGTGCTGGTCGTTTGATTGTCCTCTGTATCAATGTAGATATTTCTTTACGTAATAATACGCATGTACTGTGCATGAATTTAGACTGTACAAGGCTATAGAATTAACTCAACCCTGAAAACCGCTACGTTAAGTATGTTTCTTGTTCTCACCTGCCTCCTAACCCTTGACCTTTGTGTCCAGAATGACCATTTATGACAGTTGATATTACAAGACACTTTATGTGTTCAAATCACAAGGAATGGTATGGTTGCTATAGCCTTCCCTGTGGCTCAGTTGGTAGGGCATGGTGTTTGCAACGCCAGCATGGTGTGTGCAACGCCAGCATGGTGTGTGCAACGCCAGCATGGTGTGTGCAACGCCAGGGTTGTGGTTTCGATTCCCACGGGGGGCCAGTACAATTATATATCTTTTTTTAAATGCATGAAATGAAATGTATGCACTCACTACTGTAAGTCGCTCTGGATAAGACTAAAAATGTAAATGTAATGTATATATTCAATCTGCGCTGTGTTTAGAGAGTCTATCAATTTTTGCTCTCACTTACCTCCTTTGATTTCAAGCTTTGACCTTTGTGTCCAAAACGGCCAATTAACCTCAACTCGGAACACTTCAATAGTGCCTTGAAGTATCCACTAGTTAAATGGTTCCCAACTTCAGTCCTCCAGTACCCCCAACAGCCCAACTCCAGTCCTCCAGTACCCACAACAGCCCAACTCCAGTCCTCCAGTACCCCAACAGCCCAACTCCAGTCCTCCAGTACCCCCAACAGCCCAACTCCAGTCCTCTAGTTCCCCCCCAACAGCCCAACTCCAGTCCTCCAGTATCCCCAACAGCCCAACTCCAGTCCTCCAGTATCCCCAACAACCCAACTCCAGTCCTCCAGTATCCCCAACAACCCAACTCCAGTCCTCCAGTACCCCCAACAGCCCAACTCCAGTCCTCCAGTACCCCCCAACAGCTCAACTCCAGTCCTCCAGTACCCCCCAACAGCCCAACTCCGGTCATCCAGTGCCCCCAACAGCCCAACTCCAATCCTCCAGTACCCCCAACAACCCAACTCCGGTCATCCAGTGCCCCCAACAGTACACATTTCTGTTGTAGCCCCGGACAAAAAAACACCTGTTTCAACACATTGATGGCCTGAAGATTAGTTGACAAGTTGTGTGACCGCCCGATGCTACAATACAAATGTGTACTGTTGGGGTTACTGGAGGACTGGAGTTGGGCTGTTGGGGTTACTGGAGGACTGGAGTTGGGCTGTTGGGGTTAGGGAAATTGGCAGTACGTCTAACCGGCCTCACGACCGCAGCCCACATACGTGTATGGTGTTGTGTGGGCGAGCGGTTTGCTGATGTCAACGTTGTGAACAGAGTGTCCTATGGTGGCGGTGGGGTTATGGTAAGGGCAGGCATAAGCATCGAAAACAATAGCGTTTTATTGATGGCAATTTGAATGCACATAGATATCTTGAGGCGCATTGTGAGGCACATTGTGAGGCCCATTGTGAGACCCAACTGTGACCAGCAGATGTATATCTGTATTCCCACTTATGTGAATTCCATAGATTAGGACCTAATGAATTTATTTCAATTGACTGATTTCGTCGTATAAACTGTAACTCAATAAAATCCTTGAAATTGTTGCATTTTGCGTTTATATTTTTGTTGTGTTGGAGTGTAGGCTAATGTTTATCAGTTAACCTCTATGGGCTAGCTGGGACGTGACCGTCCCACTCTATTCAACAGCCAGTGGAACAGCGTGGCGCGAAATACAAAAAACCTCAAAAATGCAATAATTTCAATTTTTCAAACATACGACTATTTTACACCATTTTAAAGATAAGACTCTCGTTAATCTAACCACATTGTCCGATTTCAAAAAGTCTTTACAGCAAAAGCAAAACATTAGATTATGTTAGGAGAGTACATAGCCAAAAATAATCACACAGCCATTTTCCAAGCAAGCATATATGTCACAAAAACCCAAAACACAGCTAAATGCAGCACTAACCTTTGATGATCTTCATCAGATAACACTCCTAGGACATTATGTTATACAATACATGCATGTTTTGTTCAATCAAGTTCATATTTATATCAAAAACCAGCTTTTTACATTAGCATGTGATGTTTAGAACTAGCATACCCACCGCAAACTTCCGGTGAATTTACTAAATTACTCATGATAAACGTTCTCAAAAAAACATAACAATTATTTTAAGAATTATAGATACAGAACTCTTTTATGCAATCGCGGTGTCAGATTTTAAAATAGCTTTTCGGCGAAAGCACATTTTGCAATATTCTGAATACATAGCCCGGCCATCATGGCTAGCTAATTTGACACCCACCAAGTTTGGCCCTCACAAAACTCAGATTTACTATAAGAAAAATTGGATTACCTTTGCTGTTCTTCGTCAGAATGCACTCCCAGGACTTCTTCTTCAACAACAAATGTTGTTTTCCAAATAATCCATAGTTATATTGAAATAGCTCCGTTTTGTTCGTGCGTTCAGGTCACAATCCGAAGGGTGACGCGCGAGCGCATTTTGTGACAAACAATTTCAAAATATTCCATTACCGTACTTAGAAGCATGTCAAACGCTGTTTAAATCAATTTTTATGCTATTTTTCTCGTAAAATAGCGATAATATTCCAACCGGGCGACGTTGTATTCATTCAAAGGCTGAAAGAAAAAAATGGAGTAGTCTCGTGACCGCGCATCTCCAGTGTCACTGTCCCCAGGCTGACCACTCACAAACTGAGCTGCTGTACTTCGCCCAGAGACTGCAGACACCCCATTACACTTTCTGGCGCCTTCTGAGAGCCAATGGAAGCCTTAGAAAATGTCACGTTACAGCACAGATGCTGTATTTTCGATAGAGATGCTACAGAAGGACGACAAATTGTCAGACAGGGCACTTCCTGTATGGAATCTTCTCAGGTTTTGGCCTGCCATATGAGTTCTGTTATACTCACAGACACCATTCAAACAGTTTTAGAAACTTCAGAGTGTTTTCTATCCAAATCTACTAATAATATGCATATTCTCGTTTCTGGGCAAGAGTAGTAACCAGTTTAAATCGGGTACGTTTTTTATCCGGCTGTGAAAATACTGCCCCCTAGCCCAGACAGGTTACATAGGCTACATATTTGAAAACAAGTGCTGGCCTACCTGTGTTGATTTAGATATAGCCTAGGCAGGCTTCGGCTGGAAAACTCCAGGACTCCGATTACAAGAGAGTATACTGTTTATGTATAAATAACGAGATGTAGTTGTTTATAAACGGCTCTGGTTTATTAGCTACAACGTCCTCATGAGCTAGCAACGCAACAACTGTTTAGCCCAGTTACAGTGGCAGGTACAGGACATCTAAGGTTAGTCAAAAGGAACTCACAACAAGAACTCCCACTGACTACATAGAGAACAAATACAATTGTTTATTATGGATGTTCATGACAATTACGTTTGCATACGCTACGCAGTGTATGTGAATTGACGTTCACTACTCTCGCACGCAAATTTCTCTTGGTGTGAATTTTGCTTCATGGGGTAAAGAGCAAACAAGCAAATGCAGAAGGAGAGAGAGAGAGAGGAGAGAGAAGGATAGAGAGGGGGTGGTAAAAAAATCACCTCTCTCTTCACCTCCCTTCTCCTTCACCTCCCTCCCTCTCCTCTTTCTCATCCCTCCACCTCTACCTCTCCTCCCTCTCTCCTCTCTCTACTTCCCTCTTATCACTTCACATCTCTCCACTTCTCCCTCTGCTCCCTCCCTCTCCCTCTCTCTTCTCTCTCTCTCCCTCTTATCCCTTCACCTCTCTCAACTTTTCCCTCTCTCTCCATCCCATCCACCTCTCTTCATCCCCCCACCTCTCCCTCTCATCCCTCTATCCCTCCCTCTCTCCCTCTCTCTGCCGGTGACCCATTTTATCTGCCCTGGCACCATTAATCACAGTAGATGCTTGGCTGGGGCGTGTGCCTCACTGCCCTACCTCATCACTGGAGGGTAATTGAATTAACACGAGAGAGAGAGAAAGGGAGAGCAGCTGGGAAAGTGAGGAGAGAGGGAGAGACAGAGAGACAGACAGAGAGAGAGAGAGGGAGAGAGAGAGAGAGAGAGAGAGTAGTAGTGAAATAAAAAACAGTAAGTGTTCATGTCTGCTGCTACTGTCTAGCAACACAAGCTGCCAAATGTTTAACTGGCAGTGCATCCAATTGTCGTGACATTCACAATGATTACTGCCAACCCCAAACTTGGAAATGGTTAGTTCCAAGTCTGGTGCTATACTGTGGCAGCAAGCCACACAGCAAGAGGCCAATCCATCCAAGGTGAGGGGGGCGTGGTGAGAGGACAGGCTCATCTTGGGAGACAGTGGAGTGAGCCTGGCCACAGAGTGGTAGTGCATTTCTGACAGAGAGACCCTGTTATCAGTGTGGATCAGCACACTGACTTACTTTACCTGGTCTTGTCCCCTGATATATACTGTACTCAAGCTGGAGGTGAATGTACTGTAAACTCGACCTCCACTTTTCTCAGGTTGCATGCACACACACACTAATAATTTTATTTTATGAAATCCCCATTCACACCCTTTTCTCTTATTCACACTCAAGGTCAAATCTCTATCTGTGAATAGCATATTCATCGCTCCCGTGGGGGGCTCATCTGGGGGAATAAACTGCCAATGCTGGCATTTCTAACAAAGTCATTATCCCTGACCCCATAGATGACCCTGGGCCTATAAATACCAACAGAACCCTGCGGCTCCAAAAGACTCACACCATAATACAAGATACTGGAACACTGTGTACTATATCGGCCTAGACTCACACCATAATACAAGATACTGGAACACTGTGTACTATATCGGCCTAGACTCACACCATAATACAAGATACTGGAACACTGTGTACTATATCTGCCTAGACTCACACCATAATACAAGATACTGGAACACTGTGTACTATATCTGCCTAGACTCACACCATAATACAAGATACTGGAACACTGTGTACTATATCGGCCTAGACTCACACCATCATACAAGATACTGGAACACTGTGTACTATATCTGCCTAGACTCACACCATAATACAAGATACTGGAACACGGTGTACTATATCTGCGTAGACTCACACCATAATACAAGATACTGGAACACTGTGTACTATATCGGCCTAGACTCACACCATAATACAAGATACTGGAACACTGTGTACTATATCTGCCTAGACTCACACCATAATACAAGATACTGGAACACGGTGTACTATATCTGCCTAGACTCACACCATAATACAAGATACTGGAACACTGTGTACTGTATCTGGCTAGACTCACACCATAATACAAGATACTGGAACACTGTGTACTGTATCTGGCTAGACTCACACCATAATACAAGATACTGGAACACTGTGTACTGTATCTGGCTAGACTCACACCATAATACAAGATACTGGAACACTGTGTACTATATCTGCCTAGACTCACACCATAATACAAGATACTGGAACACTGTGTACTGTGGATACCTAGTGACCAGTTCTCCTGTTCCACTGTACTCTAGTTTAGCACAACACACAGAGTGATGGAGTTGGATTACGACAATAAACAGTTTTGTATAATACTGTTTAAACATAATTAATCGAACCCACTATCCTGGCATTGCAAGTGCCATGCTCTACCAACTTTGGAGAACATGGTGGAGATGTGATTTGCTATCAGTGTCTCCTTGAGCCAGGATAAGGGTCTTTTCCATGGTAACAAAAGTAAAATAAATACGCACACAAGAGGGTTGTCTTTGTTTACTATTGTTATTTACTCATTACCTTCACTAGGTGATCTTGTTGATCCATTTTAAGATGTTTTTGTGTCGCTGTATGATTTCAGCTTCCTGTTAGTGTTCTGGTCATCACACTGGACTTCTTTACAGAGAGCACCAAGCTGTAACGTTAGCCAGAGATATCAAACGGCAAACTAACATGTAGCTTAGTAATAGCGTCTTAACTTGAGACTGGACTTCCTTTCAAAGGAAACACAGCTGTAGTGCTGGTCTGTTAGCCAGGCAGAGATATGAAGTAGACGCCATGGATTTCCATGGTGTGTTTTATGTTAAAATTGTAGGTTGTGATTATTTCCAGTGAAGGTGCATGTACAGGTAAATGCTAGTACTAGTTGTAGTATGTGTGCGGTCCTAGTAGTCTGTCCTCTGTCCTGGTTTGACACTCTTCATGGTTTAATGTCTCTGTGTCCTTGACACCAGTGATGATAGCTGCCAGGTAGACTGTGACCAATGTGCAGGAGATGATAGGAGAGATAGTCACCTGGCACTGGGTACGTGCTTACATGCCTGTGTGTGTGTGTGTGTGTGTGTGTGTGTGTGTGTGTGTGTGTGTGTGTGTGTGTGTGTGTGTGTGTGTGTGTGTGTGTGTGTGTGTGTGTGTGTGTGTGTGTGTGTTGTGTGTGTGAGCAGGTATTCCAGTGTAGCTGTCGTCTTGTTTAGTGACTCATGTTGGGACCGTCTGCACGTGCGGCAGCTTGCACTGAAGTGCTGATGTACTCGTGTTCCTAGTTCAGCGAGCTGTTAACAAATCGTGGCCGCTCGCGCCTGGGCCCAGCGCACGCCACACACCGCAACGCCCTCTCTATCCTGCTCCCCATATGTCCTCGATGTCACATTACCAAGTGAAAATGTAGAAAAACCTAAGGCCACAAGAGGATGGTTAAGAGAGAGAGAGCTTACTAGGCACCTCACAGTGGAATGTACCAAGGGTGGAAAAGAAGCAGTGGGGGGGGGGGCTCCCAGTGCTGGACTCATATACACGGTTCAGTGGAGAACACGTCTTGGAGACGGGGAGATGCATCATACTGACAGAACTACGCCGTCGTCACCAGGTCAGAACAACGCCGTCGTCACCAGATCAGAACCACGCCGTCGTCACCAGATCAGAACCACGCCGTCGTCACCAGATCAGAACCACGCCGTCGTCACCAGATCAGAACCACACCGTCGTCACCAGATCAGAACCACGCCGTCGTCACCAGATCAGAACCACGCCGTCGTCACCAGGTCAGAACCACGCCGTCGTCACCAGACAAGAACCACGCCGTCGTCACCAGATCAGAACCACACCGTCGTCACCAGATCAGAACCACGCCGTCGTCACCAGATCAGAACCACGCCGTCGTCACCAGATCAGAACCACGCCGTCGTCACCAGGTCAGAAACACGCCGTCGTCACCAGATCAGAACCACGCCGTCGTCACCAGATCAGAACCACGCCGTCGTCACCAGATCAGAACCACGCCGTCGTCACCAGAAGCATGTTACCGATTGGCTCACCTACAGGAATTTTGACGTTGTTTCCTTCCAGGAACAAATCTTTTATTCTTCCAATAAGGGACAGTTCATCAACAGGCCGTTACTCTAGTTTAATCACAGGAAATGAACATTGTACCCATTTCCTATTAGTCATGCAGATTGCCAGTAGGATTATGTGATTACAGTTGTTGCTAGTCATAAATTAATTCACTTTATGTTCCCTTAAGAGCAATCAACACCTTGATAAATATGAATAATCTGTGTTTATGACAGTGCGCTAGGAGAAACCAATACACTTCCTTGTTTCCTTACTGCAGAAGCAGCATTTGGAGAGGGATAATTTATCTCCCCCAACTAGCTTCCTTAACAAAGTATTGTTCACAACACCTGAGAGAACACATACTGTCCTGTCTTACTGGATCTGCTACTGGAGGGTTACACCGCCTTGTGTCTACGGAATATAGAAATAGAAACATTAAACTAAAACTGAAACTATAAGGAAACAAACATTAAACATAATTTAGTAAACTGAAAGAAAATAACTAACACACCCGTTTGAAAACCAAAAACAGAGGAGAAGTTTAGCCTCGTGCTTCAGCGCTCCTGGTTGTTGTGGAAATTGACCCACTACTATGGTTTACTTGGTGCATCCACGTCATCTCGCTGGGTCTACCTTTAAACCTAACCTATGACCTGACCCAACAACTTGTGCATTACTGTCCCACAGTGGCAAGAAGTGGTCATCCAGAAAATGCATAGGTTGGTTTCTGTCCCTAACACTAAAACTGAGACTAAATAATAAAATAATGTATTAGAGATGTTTTTTTATAAAACTTTAACTAAATAATAAATACTAAATCAGATCTGAAAACTAACTGAAACTAAACTGAATTTCAAAGAAAAATCTTAAAACTAATAAAATTATATAAAAACTGCAAACGATAATAACCTTGGTGTGCTGTACTGTAGAGAAATACACTCAGTGGTCAGTTTATTAGGTACACTAAAATATTTCACTCCTACAGACAGTGAGTTGTGGCTTGCTATAAAACACTCAGACAGGCATCGAGGCATTCAGTCACTGTTCTATTGAACGCTAGAATCGTCAAAACAAGTGACCTTAGCGACTATGAGCGTGGTATGATCATCGGTGCCAAGCGTGCAAGTTCCAATATCTCAGAAACGGCAGGCCTCCTGGGCTTTTCACGCATGACCGAGAATGGTGCGACAAACAAAAATATCCAGTCAGTGGCAGTCCTGTGGGCATAAACAGCTTGTTGATGGGAGATCGAAGGAGATCTAACAGGCGGGCCACAAACAGGCAAATATCGATGCAGTACAACAGCGGAGTGCAGAACGGCATCTCAGAACACACAACTTGTCGGTCCTTGTCGTGGATGGGCTATTGCAGCAGACAACCACACAGGGTTCCACTCCTACCAGCTGAAAACAAGAAGAAGTGGCTCCAGTGATGCCGTGCCCACCACCAGTAGTGAACAATTGAGGAGTGGAAAAACATTACCTGGGCCGATGAATCCCGGTTGCTGTTGAGTCATGCTGATGGCAGAGTCAGGATTTTGCGTAAGCAGCATGAGTGCGTAACTCCATCCTGCCTGGTATCAACAGTACAGGCTGGTAGCGGTGGTGTAATGGTGTGGAGAATGTTTTCCTGGCAAACGTTAGGTCCCTTGATACCATTTGAGCAATGTTTCCATGCCCCGAATAATTCAGGCTGTTCTGGAGGTAAAGGTGGGTCCGGCTCGGGACCCGATGGGTCTACTTACTATGTACAGTGTATTCTATTCTGTTGGCCAATAAGTGCAAGGATCCAGCTTGATCCAGGAAATACTTAAGAACTTTTATAATTGTGCCTTAGTGATTTACCGTATCTCTGAGTTTATAATTCAAAGTAAAAAAAATCCTCCATTTCATCTGTTTTTTAACCAGTGTTCAGGGTTCAACTAGTTGTGACACTAGAATATGAGACAATTCAAAAATGTACTTGTGGTGGTAATGAGGAAAGAAATTATATCAGCATGTCTGGGTGATTTATTCTGCACCAGTATACGGTAATGGAGTAATTTACATATTTTATTAGCAGTACTACATAAACTGGACTCATCAGTGATTGTTATGTTCCTGTTAAGTTGTACTTAGCGAATGGTTAGAGGGGTTACAGACAAAACAGCCCTCATGGTATAATGCAATTAGCTAGCTTATACATTGGTCATCCTGAATTTACACCAATACCTTTATCCAACTTCCTGTTGATGGCATGAAAGTCCTGTATTTGACTGTGTTTTGCGGACTGGCTAATAGCAAACTAACCAATAAGGACACTGCTTCACACCACCTCATACAGATACTGTAGAACAGTGTTTCACAACCCTGGTCCTCCAGTAACACAACAGTACACATTTTGTATTGTAACCCCGGACAAGCACACCTGATTAAACGTATACATTGTCAACTCGTCATCAAGCCCTAAATGAGTTGAATGAGTGGTGTTTGTCAAGGGCTACAACAAAACGGTGTACTGTTGGGGGTACTGGAGGACCAGGGTTGGGAAACTGTAGACTAATAATCCATGCTTCCATTTGTTGCTGTATCAATATGCAGGCTCTTCCCTTTATCACTCTGTGCAGCCCAGTGAACATGCTATCGCCGCTGTTGTTAGTCAATAGAAAGATACGATTAGCGATTAGCCATGGTTGAATGTTTGCATTAGACGTTAGCCTCAATTATGTCTCCTGAGGCACGCCAACCCTTCCGTGAGAACGAGGCATACCAGGTAAAGGACATTTGGCTCGTCTCACTATTGACTTCGAGCTGAATTCTGTAAAAAACATAAATTGTATTTAGCGTATGAATAAATAATAGCATATATAAATATAGATACATATAAATATAGATTATTATTTGACAGTTGAATACAGTGGCAGAACTGGTCTAGATGCTATAGATATAGCAGGTAAACTCCCCCTCACAACACAATTGTACGTGAAAATAAAGTCACTACCATAAAACCACCCTGTGGTAGGTTTGACTTAACCCAATAACGAGGGTGGTTACAGAATTGGTCAGTTTTAAGTCATTCAAAAAAACACCACCATTGTGACATATTAAAGACCAAGTGCCTCAAACCTTCAAACATATTTTTGCTCTCTCAACATGTGTATCTCTCCCCTCTCTTTGTGAGTGCCACCAGTTGGAAAAAACCATTTCCACCAACGGAGAGGTGCCGAGCGCCATCCGATGTGACTCTCCTGGGGAGCAAGCCTACTGCTGACTCTACCCCCTGTTGAGATTCGTTAAAGGAAATGGGACATTGTGTTTAGCCAGTAATTTGTCCTGTAATTGTATTATACTGTAGATATTCTCAATGAGTTCAATTTCACAAGAGTTATTCAAAAATGTACTTGTGGTGGTAATGAGGAAAGAAATTGTATCAGAATGTCTGGTTGATTTATTCTGCACCAGTATACGGTAATGGAGTAATTTACATATTTTCTTAGCAGAACAACATAAACTGGACTCATCAGTGATTGTTATGTTGGATCGAATCACAGCCACTCAGAAGCGTATTACTTTGCTGTTCATATCATATCACTTCCTCATTATTTAATACCCAGTCTGCCTCCTTTATCACTGTACTGTACACAGCTGTAGCACGCACGCACGCACACACACACATCTCACACACACACACACACATCTCACACACACACATACACACACACACACACACACACACACACACACACACACACACACACACACACACACACACACACACACACACACACACACACACACACACACACACACACCCACACACACACACACAGGCTGTTTTCTAGGCTCATCCCTGGAGAATCTCCCTCCTAATCTAACTGGGCTAATTTAAACGGTTTGATGATGATTATGGCTGTTCATTAATTAAGGGTTTGACCCGGTTCTGACGTGTAATAAATCCTGCTAGTAAGGACTTTGCCCAGTTCTGATAAATCCAGCGACTTGACTACCTTGCCACGTCCTCCGGGGAGCAACAAGCACTAATGAGACTGGTTAATCATCACAACGCCATTTGCAGCCATGATGAGTGATGGGAGAGGCAGGCGGTGGTGGGTGGTGGCAGGCGGTGGTGGGTGGTGGCCGGTGGCGGGCGGTGGTGGGTGGTGGACATGTATTCCGGCTGAAGACGGATCTCTCTCATTCATGATACGTATTCCGGCTGAAAACTGATTTCTCCAGCCTTAGATAGTTGTTTTGGAGGGCGATAGTGCTCTTGAGTGATATGGGGTGATTCAGAGTGACAAAATATTTTCAAGGCTGAACTTGACATCTCACTTTGGCAAAGTACAGTACATACGCAGGTCCACGCAAGTTGTCATTGGCATCAGAGAGAATCTATTCAATTCACATAGGTGTGTCACAACCAAACTCAGCTGTGTAAAATCAACACACGCACACACAAACACATACACACATACAGTACACACATACACACATAGGGCCGTCGCAGGCATGGGGTGCCTGGGTAGATGAATGAACAGAGGGTATCTCCCTTCACCCCTCTGCCCCTTCACGGCTTGGGGGGAGAGAGGCAGGCCAGAGCGGAGCTGCTTAGCTCTGCACTCCTCCCTCCCTGCAGTAAGTGGGGCAACATGCAGAGTCGTGGAGAGGAGTGGTAATGGTGTCATCTGTTAGCGGTGTAGGAGCATACGGGGAAGGGAGGCAACGGGAAGCAGGAGTAACGCAAATCTCAGTTTCCTCTCACCTGGCGAGGCCAGCTCTCAACCTGTCTAACTATCAGACTGACTGACTGACTGACTGACTGACTGACTGACTGACTGACTGACTGACTGACTGTCTAACTGTCGGTCTCTGTGTCGGTCTCTGTGCAAAACCCATATTGAATGTGAAAGCTTGCTGTGCAGGTTTTTAGACACAGAGAGAATAATCAAATTATAGCAGAAAGCAGTTTGCTTTCCATAACGATTGCTAGCAGCTGTAGTATTTGACCTGCTGTGAAGAAGATGTACTCTGACAAACTGTCTGGTTTGAGATATCCTTACAGGAGTTTTGAGGTAGAATCTTCATTTCTGAACCTTCTCCTTCTCAATAATAAAAGAAGCCCAATGTTGTTTGAGGACAACTGATTGATCGATTGAATCGATATCAGCGGTTGCTCGTCTGACACCATAAAGGAAATTGTGTAATAAAATCTTGATTAAAAAAATCCGCATTATGCGGAATTTCACACCCAGTCAATGTCCTTGACTGTCTTTGAGAAATATGATCATCATTAAAACTGCTATTCTTCAACCAGTTCCAGTGCATGGAACCTTCTCTGTGTCCAATCCTCACGGGGTTTAAGACCAGGAAGGCCTAGTGTCCTCTATCCATAGACGTTGGTAAATGTACATTGTCTGTGTGCCTCTGGTTTTTGAAATTGGTCTTCATGGAGATAGTAGTCCATGGTTCATATTTCATACAGTGTGTGTTGGACAGGCAGTCTTTCTGACAGCTTGCCTCCATTTCTGATTCAGTGTTTCTCTTATCTTGCCTCCCAGCCTGGACATATTGACCGTGGCCTTGCCTTGTGTGGGCTGAGTTGTCAGGTAAGGCAGCTAGCAACATTAGAACACCAGGGTCTGGATTCACAAAGTGTCTCAAAGAGTGTTTAGGATCATAATTATATGGACCAGGGGGACCTGATCCTAGATCAGCACTCTTATGGACCCAGACCTCTATCATCACATAATGGCTGTGTCAGTGTCCCACATAGAGGCAGCTGTCACAAAGCCTCCCGAGGATCCACCCCCTTCTCCTCAGTCTCTTCTTCTTTTCAACCTGACTGACTGACTGACTGGCTGACTGACTGACTGACTGACTGGCTGGCTGACTGACTGGCTGACTGGCTGGCTGACTGACTGGCTGACTGGCTGACTGGCTGACTGGCTGACTGGCTGACTGACTGGCTGTCTGACTGGCTGACTGACTGACTGTCTGACTGGCTGGCTGACTGGCTGGCTGACTGACTGGCTGACTGGCTGGCTGACTGACTGGCTGACTGGCTGACTGGCTGATTGGCTGACTGACTGACTGGCTGACTGACTGGCTGTCTGACTGGCTGACTGACTGACTGACTGTCTGACTGGCTGGCTGACTGGCTGGCTGACTGGCTGGCTGGCTAACTGGCTGGCTGACTGACTGGCTGACTGTCTGAGGTATAACAGTGGGGTGGTTGGTGGAAAGCAGACACACCCACCTGTGTGTGTTTACACCATACTAGAATGATACCCCAGCGTCAAAGACGACAGGCAGACAAGCCGTGGTGAGATCCATCCATTGTCTGTGTGTAAGCTGAGCCCTGTAGCTATTTAAAAATGTCCGCCGAGCTCATTGTGCGAGGGAATCGTAGCGTGGTAGGAACCGCTGCGGCCACCCCGGGAGAGAATGTTGAACGCTGACGTCGGCTGAGTATCCGATGGCCTTGTAACAGGGGGATGTGATAGTGGCGGCTGAAACATACTGGGGATAGCCGGCTGCAGCACCGCATCATCTCACGTCTGCAGCTGTAGAATGGATCCTTTGGGAGCATTAGAGAGAATAGTCCAGGGGGAGGGGTTCTCAAATAGAAAAAAAGTTTCTGTCAAGACTAGTTCAGATTTTGAATGTTTATTGACATATTGCTCCATTGGATTTGGATTGACCATGTTTAGTCAGACGGCAATACCATACGTACATTTAGTTTTTGGGATAAAGCTAGAATTAGGAAAAGTTCCAAAGGAAAAACAGCTTCTCCCTTATTGACCACAGGCTGTGGTGAAGGATGATGTTTTCGACTGCGTCATGATTTTCCCATTCAAAGACCTTTTATTCCGCTCAGAGGAAACCAAGAGATCCGCGGCAGAGTAAATGATTCCCTAGTGAATGACAGAGGGGGTTGTATTGATGAGTAGAGGACGACATGGATCTGAGGGCCAGTAACACTCTGTGATCACTAAAACCAGCTAAGGCCCTGACTTGTTCTACCCCGCCATAATCACTCCCTCAGACAAGAAAGGACCTCCTTGCCCCATTGTGATTGGTTACTGGCCGAGCGCTGTGTTTATTTAACGGCCACACCAGGGAGTCCTTAACCCTGGGATTTAACCACAGGAAGCAAGGTCATCGGGTGACCGAGGCTAACCAGAATCCACGCCGTCATCATCCCTAAGGATGTAGACGTTCTTGCTGAATCAGCTACATCATATGAACATCCCCATACTAATGCACTGTATACATGTGGATTTAGATGGTTTCTTGGTATGGCAAGTCCCTTGAAGATCTCCTACAATCTCTGTCATTGTTTGGTCAGGCTCCTTTATTGAGAGGGAGGGAGAGAGAGGAGGGAAGGAGGGAAGGGGGGGGTCTGGTACAGTGTATTATAATAACATTGAATACACTGTATAGTGTCAGCTGATCCTCTCTGTTACCTGGAAATAGATGCCAAGGCTTCTGGGTAATTGAAAAAGTAGGGCACCCAATATAATCTCCATGATTAAAGATGAATTTTTCGGGCCTGGCGACCTTTATTAAAACTAAAGAGCAGCGACGCTCTGGGCGGATACGGAGCAGGTGGGGTGGGGTGGAGGGAAATGCAAGCGAGGGAGAGATCGTAGTTGAAATAATAAATGATATACCACAGACCCATTATGGCTGTATATTTGAACATCAGCTCTCATTAAGATATTGGGAATGAGTTGACTGGAGATCAACTTGAAGGAATAGCCCAAATACAGTGTATGGGAATGTGTATATCTCTGGGGGAAATTAATGGGAATTTGTATATCTCTATGGGGAAATTAATGGGAATGTGTATATCTCTGGGGGAAATTAATGGGAATTTGTATATCTCTATGGGGAAATTAATGGGAATGTGTATATCTCTATGGGGAAATTAATGGGAATTTGTATATCTCTATGGGGAAATTAATGGGAATTTGTATATCTCTATGGGGAAATTAATGGGAATTTGTATATCTCTATGGGGAAATTAATGGGAATGTGTATATCTCTATGGGGAAATTAATGGGAATGTGTATATCTCTATGGGGAAATTAATGGGAATTTGTATATCTCTATGGGGAAATTAATGGGAATGTGTATATCTCTATGGGGAAATTAATGGGAATTTGTATATCTCTATGGGGAAATTAATGGGAATGTGTATATCTCTATGGGGAAATTAATGGGAATTTGTATATCTCTATGGGGAAATTAATGGGAATGTGTATATCTCTATGGGGAAATTAATGGGAATGTGTATATCTCTATGGGGAAATTAATGGGAATTTGTATATCTCTATGGGGAAATTAATGGGAATTTGTATATCTCTATGGGGAAATTAATTTGAATTTGTGTATTTCTGAGGGATATTAATGGGAATTTGTATATCTCTATGGGGAAATTCATGTGAATTTGCATATCTCTCTAGGGGAAATTCATGTGAATTTGCATCCTTGACCCAGACGTCACACTTTGGGTTGCTATAGGCAACTAGAACACTGGACATTGAGGTCTAGATGGAGATGTCTTGTAGAACCAGACCACACGTGAAAAGGCTCTAATGCTCCCGAAGACATATCTTTAGTTTTCCATTTACTCTGCAGAATTAACCATGTTGAGACACATTGTCTCTTTTCCAAGGCAGTCCTGAAACAGCAGCAGACGAACCAAACTACCATCATGAAAACAACCGATTCTTATATTGTTGTTATACCCAGATCTACCATCATGAAAACAACCGATTCTTATATTGACATTATACCCAAAGTCCACAAGTCCACAGATATAAGTATTTTCCATCAAAACATAGCTAACATTTTCAAGTTCATGTTTTTTTGGTTTTTCAGCAGTTGTTCCTCTCCTTGTATGGAGCGATGCTTCTAAAAAAAGCCTTTTTCAACCACAATCTCTACTTTTGCCATTTCACACTTATCTCAGCTTGGTGATAAACTGAATTCTTTGATCAGTATGTTCCTCATCATCAAACGACTGTTACATAAACATGGAGACTGTTAGGAAAACATGCCTGATATTAGATCAACATACTGGACTGGAGTCCAAATACAGGCATACTTGGTTGGACTAATTCTCCTCACTTTTTCCATGGGAGCGGGGTTAATGCATCTAATCATTCAAAAATGTCTTTTTATTAAAAAAACACACTGGGTCACAGGACTGTACAATGAGTCAGTGAGTCGTGGAAAAATACAACATTCATACATTTCAATTAGTTGAATAGAAGGATGACAGGTCCTGGCCATAATTTTAGCCAGGACGCCAAAATCACATTCATTTTAGACCCTCGAAATCCCCATCACTGGAGCCATAAACCAACAGAATCTTATTGCATCTCAGAAAGATACAGTACACTAAAGCAAGCCTTTGTGAACGCAGTCCACTCCTGATAAATGCAACAACCTGGTACTGTTGTATAGATACAGTACAAGAATGGAGCATGCAGCCATCTATAAAACACTATATGCCAGATGCTTTGATCCAAAGCAACTTACAGTCATGCAAGCAAACATTTTATGTGTTGGTGGCCCCAGTGGGGATTAAAGCCATGATCCTGGTGTTGCAAGAACAATACTCTATTAACTGAACTACAGAGGACCACGTTCTACTAACTGAACTACAGAGGACCATGTTCTACTAACTGAACTACAAGGGACCACGTTCTACTAACTGAACTACAGAGGACCATGTTCTACTAACTGAAATACAGAGGACCATGTTCTACTAACTGAACTACAGAGGACCATGTTCTACTAACTGAACTACAGAGGACCACGTTCTATTAACTGAACTACAGAGGACCACGTTCTACTAACTGAACTACAGAGGACCACGTTCTACTAACTGAACTACAGAGGACCACGTTCTACTAACTGAACTACAGAGGACCACGTTCTACTAACTGAACTACAGAGGACCATGTTCTACTAACTGAACTACAGAGGACCATGTTCTACTAACTGAACTACAGAGGACCATGTTCTACTAACTGAACTACAGATGACCATGTTCCACTAACTGAACTACAGAGGACCATGTTCTACTGAACTACAGAGGACCACGTTCTACTAACTGAACTACAGAGGACCACGTTCTACTAACTGAACTACAGAGGACCACGTTCTACTAACTGAAGTACAGAGGACCACGTTCTACTAACTGAACTACAGAGGACCATGTTCTACTAACTGAAGTACAGAGGACCACGTTCTACTAACTGAAGTACAGAGGACCACGTTCTACTAACTGAACTACAGAGGACCATGTTCTACTAACTGAAGTACAGAGGACCACGTTCTACTAACTGAACTACAGAGGACCACGTTCTACTAACTGAACAACAGAGGACCACGTTCTACTAATTGAACTACAGAGGACCATGTTCTACTAACTGAACTACAGAGGACCATGTTCTACTAACTGAACTACAGAGGACCATGTTCTACTAACTGAACTACAGAGGACCATGTTCTACTAACTGAACTACAGATGACCATGTTCTACTAATTGAACTACAGAGGACCATGTTCTACTGACTACAGAGGACCACGTTCTACTAACTGAACTACAGAGGACCATGTTCTACTAATTGAACTACAGAGGACCACGTTCTACTAACTGAACTACAGAGGGCCATGTTCTACTAACTGAACTACAGAGGACCATGTTCTACTAACTGAACTACAGAGGACCACGTTCTACTAACTGAACTACAGAGGACCACGTTCTACTAACTGAACTACAGAGGACCACGTTCTACTAACTGAACTACAGAGGACCACGTTCTACTAACTGAACTACAGAGGACCACGTTCTACTAACTGAACTACAGAGGACCATGTTCTACTAACTGAACTACAGAGGACCATGTTCTACTAACTGAACTACAGAGGACCACGTTCTACTAACTGAACTACAGAGGACCACGTTCTACTAACTGAACTACAGAGGACCATGTTCTACTAACTGAACTACAGAGGACCATGTTCTACTAACTGAACTACAGAGGACCATGTTCTACTAACTGAACTACAGAGGACCACGTTCTACTAACTGAACTACAGAGGACCTGGAGCCATGTTCTACTAACTGAACTACAGAGGACCATGTTCTACTAACTGAAGTACAGAGGACCATGTTCTACTAACTGAAGTACAGAGGACCATGTTCTACTAACTGAACTACAGAGGACCATGTTCTATTAACTGAACTACAGAGGACCACGTTCTACTAACTGAACTACAGAGGACCACGTTCTACTAACTGAACTACAGAGGACCACGTTCTACTAACTGAACTACAGAGGACCACGTTCTACTAACTGAACTACAGAGGACCACGTTCTACTAACTGAACTACAGAGGACCATGTTCTACTAACTGAACTACAGAGGACCATGTTCTACTAACTGAACTACAGAGGACAACGCTCTACTATGATTGTATTGCTACTGCACTATGAGTGGAATCACTTCAGCTATCACTGTGCCTCTGCTTTGACTACTTCTCCCGTGGTGACAAGGCATCTGAGGAAAGCTCATCTAAGGGAAGAGCTCTGTATGTGTTGTGTGTACAGTACAGCATGTGTTCCTGGCTGTGCAGAGAAAACAGAGGCAACAGAACAGAGACTATGGCTTCTAATTAGTGGGTGATTCAGAAAGTTGAGCTGTCTCCGTCGTGCCAAGTCAACCTGGAGTACCAGTCCTGAGTCGATGTGCAGGGGTACGAGGTAATAACTTGGCTATGTACAGGGAATACCAGTTCTGAGTGGATGTGCAGGGTACCAGGTAATTGAGGTAGCTATGTACATGGAATACCATTACTGAGTGGATGTGCAGGGTACCAGGTAATTGAGGTAGCTATGTACAGGGAATACCAGTTCTGAGTGGATGTGCAGGGGTACCAGGTAATTGAGGTAGCTATGTACATATAGGTAGAAGTAAAGTGTCCATGTATGCGCATATCTATTGAGTGTGCATGTGTGTGTTGGGGTGTCAGTGTAAGTATGTGTGAGTTCAGTGTGTGAGCCCAGTGTGTGAGCCCAGTGTGTGAGCCCAGTGTGTGAGTCCAGTGTGTGAGTCCAGTGTGTGAGTCCAGTGTATGAGTCCAGTGTGTGAGTCCAGTGTGTGTGTATAGAGTTAATGCTAGAGAGCCAGTGCAAAATGGGGTAATTGCAAGTAGTCCAGGTAGCCATTTGATTAGCTACTTAGCAGTCTTGTTTAGCAGTCTTATTTTTTGGGGGGATCATTTTAGCAGACGCTCTTATCCGGAGCGACTTACAGTAGTGAATGCATACATTTCATACATTTTGTTTTTCTTTTTTTTCTCCGTACTGGCCCCCCGTGGGAATCGAACCCACCTGGCGTTGCAAACACCATGCTCTACCAACTGAGCCACAGGGCTTGGAGGTAGAAGCTGTTCAGGGTCCTGTTTGTTCCAGACTTGATGCACTGGTACTGCTTTCCGTGCGGTAGCAGAGAGAACAGTCTATGACTTGGGTGGCTGGAGTCTTTGACATTTTTTGGGGCCTTCCTCTGAAACCACCTGGTATAGAGCTCCTGGATGTTCTGGGCCGTACTCACTACCCTCAGTAGCACCTTGCGGTTGGATGCCAAGAAGTTCCCATACCAGGCGGTGATGCAGTATATTCAAGATGCTCTCAGTGGTGCAGCTGTATAACTTTTTGAGGATCTGAGGGCCCATGTCTAATCTTTTCAGCCTACTGAGGTGGAAGAGGCGTTGTGCCTTCTTCACGACTGTGTTGGTGTGTGTGGACCATGATGTGGATGGGGCTGTGCTCGGCCCTCTGTTTCCTGTAGACCACAATCAGCTCCTTTGTCTTGCTAAATAGTTATTTTTCCTTTAACTGACAGATTTATTGGGCAAAGCAGAGGTCAATCTATCTAGACTGATCTCATGTATCATCAAACATCTACGCTGCAGGCAGATTAGAATGTGGTATGAATTATTTGGCCTTTAAATAAAGTTCATGGAAAACGAAACTTAAAATTCCAAGATGTTAAACTGAAAGCTGTTTTGTCTCGGCCCACCGTTTCCTGTAGTCAGCTCCTTTTACTTGCTGACGTTGAGTTTGGGGCATGCCTGTTTCTAGCTTTCCTTTTTGTATATACATTTTCAGCCCCATCTGAACCAATAAATAATTAGTTTAAACTAGCCTACCAAGAGGTCAAGAATGACCGAGCTGGCCCTGGACAAAGGTAAGGTTGTGGTCTCCCTGGGCACATGTGCATTCAACACATAGGTGCATACCCTGATTTTGGGTGAAGAGGAGGGGACTAAGCAAACACTCCTGAGTGGCCCCCATGTTGATGGTCAGTGTGAGCCATAACCAGCCTTTCAAAGCATTTCATGGCTATAGATGTGAATGTTATGGAGTGATAGTCATTTAGATAGGTTACCTTGGCGTTCTTGGGCACGGGGACTATGGTGGTCTGTTTGAGACATGTTGGTATTACAAACCGGATCAGGGATAGGTTGAAAATGTCAGTGAAGATGATGCTTTGAATACGTGTTCTGTTATTTCATCTCGCCCCGCATCCTTGCAGATCTTCATCTGCTGTGGAGAGCAAGATCACACAGTTGTCTGGAACAGCTGATGCGCTCATGCATGGTTCAGTGTTGCTTGCCTTGAAGCGGGGATAGAAAGCATTTAGCTCATTTGGTAGGCTTGCATCGTTGGGCAGCTCACCGCTGGGTTTCCGTTTGCAATCAATGATGGTGTGCAAGCCATGCCTCATCCGCCAGAGCCGGCATAGTAGGATTCGATCTTAGTCCTGTATTGACGCTTTGCCTGTTTGATGGCTCGTCAGTGGTCGTAAGCAGGAAGCAGAAGAGTGGAGAAGCAGAAGGCTTGTAAGCAAGAAGCAGAAGAGTGGAGTTATGATATGATTTGCGAAAGGGAGGATGACGGCATCTCTGTGTGTGGAATAAAGGTGATCTAGAGTTTAGTCGCCTGTAGTTGCACAGGTGACATGGTAGTAAATGTGAGGTTAAAATGATTTTCCAGTTTCCAGTTAAGTGCCTTGCTCAAGCACACATCAACACATTTTCTCACCTTGTCAGTTTGTGGATTCAAGATGGTGACCTTTAGGTTACTGGCCCATTGCGCTGACTGCTAGGCTACATTACTGCTTTCCGTTTCTCGAGGTGGTAGTGGCGAGGCGTAGCGCTGTGGCGGTCACAAAATTTGGTCAGCCAGGGATTGTCAAGCAAATGTCGGTGTCACGGTAATTGACCATTAGTTAACATAAACACATTTAGCATATCCTGGCTTCCACACGTAGCCTACAAGCCATTTTAAAAAGTCTAATAAATCCATGTAATATAGTCTACACCTTCACAATAAATCCATTATTTATTTTAGTCAGGTCTAAAGAAGCATGATGTGAAGAAAATGTAGTCTATCTCAGAAGAACAGAATAGCATACTCTGAGTTGTCCTTATGTTAGGTCCTAATGTGGCTATGCCATATGGCTGTTGGCTACACTAGTTCATTGAGCAGACAAGATTTGCTTATAATTCCATGGCATTATTTTATATTATTTTATAGTATGAAGAATACAATTGAACAAAGCTGAATAAAATATGAATCTTTTCTCCAAATGATTTGAGGGAGTGCGTAGATTCGGCTATTCTAATAATGCAACCTAAAAAAAACATGCCTTTTGCGGCCTGGAGTGCTGCATTGTGCCTTCTCCCTGAGTGTGCTGCACACGGGTCTTTTCACGAGCTACAAGTGGTGATAGACACATTGGGGACGAATTTGCGTGTGATCCAATTCCGAGGTGCATATTGAAGATATTGGAAGAACTGTCCACATTTACTTTTCGTAAGCCAACAAGATGAGTAGGCCTAACGGACAGCAAAAGCACTAGCCTATGTCAATCTACTATACCCCGTAGTACTAAAGTTGACCTATTCTATTCTGTGTGAGAAATAAATATTCCAAACATAGTCTAGGATAGTTGTGGGACGCAATAGATCCCAAATGAATACAACCACTAGCATCAAAAACCTTTGTTATGCAACGTGGCTGACGCAACAGATCAGAAAGTTTAGTTTAAAATGTTGATTAACTATTAGGCTATTTCTTCACATTATAAGCGCAGCAATGTCCACATGGTAGTCGGCTATAAACACAAATGTTCCATTAGCTGGAAAACACCATTATCAAAAGTGACCGCAAATGCAATTATATACACATAATGCTTTTACTATAAATGTGCATTTTTATGGTGAAAATTATCTTCCCCAAACTTGAAACTCACACACTGCTTATGTATGTAGTTAGGCTCTACACCCCTTGTAAAGCAGATTAATGTGCTTCATTTTAAGAAGTTCTTTGGCCACTTTAGATATGATACAAACCTTATTAAAACATATAGGTGTCACGCCCTGACCTTAGGGCCTTTTTTATTCTCTATTTTGTTAGGTCAGGGTGTGACTTGGGTGGGCATATCTAGGTTTCTATTTCTTTGTTGGCCTAGTATGGTTCCCAATCAGAGGCAGCTGTTTATGGTTGTCTCCGATTGGGGATCATACTTAGGCAGCCCTTTTTCCCACCTGTGATTGTGGGATCTTGTTTGTGTGTAGTTGCTTTTTGCACTGCATATAGCTTTACGTTTATTTTTGTATTTTGTTGTTTTTTCCGGTGTCATTTTTATTAAAAGTAAAATGTGCGCCTACCACACTGCACCTTGGTCCAGTTCTTCAGATGATCGTAACAATAGGCCTATGGGCTAGGCTACATGAGGTGTGCGACTATGATAAGAAAAACTCGCAAAAAAAGGCGTTGTTTTTATGCTGGGCATCACTCACAAGTGATAGGCTAATATTGTCACTCATCAGACTATTCTTGATTTAATTTTGTCTTTTAATATACTAAATAATATATATATATATATATATATATATATATATATATATATATATATATGACATTTGTTTTAAATTAGAATGGACCATTAAAATGCACCTGTATCGAAACAGTGACAGCGGGTAAAAATACATGTAATTTATGCCCTTAAATAGCAAATGGGGGACACTTTTGCCCATGGTTGATTTTCATGCCAGCCAGGTAGGCTATACTCCTGTTGTAAAGAGAAGCAATGTGCTTAATATTAGGAAAGTTGAGAAATAAATATAGTAGGCCTAGCCTATAGAAAGCTGATGGGATACTCCTCTTTTTATTAGAGGCCATCACTCCATTCTCCCGCAATTGAAAAACCTATTGAAATGTTGCGCAACATGAGCTCTCATGGGCTCTCATGAAGTGTTCGATTAGATTTTAGATCATATTTACATTGATGTCAGAGTGATTAGAGGGACAATAGAGTGCTGAGTACCAGGCAGTCAGCAGGTTTGGAGGCTACTAATGACCATCAGCAGCATCAGAGCTTGGAGAAGCCTAATTGCTGTGACTAAACAGTAACATGGAATTTGACTTCCTTCATGACTCGCGACTGCCGGTGTGGCGGTAATACGTTCAATCAACAGCCCTAGCGAGGCGGACTACTTTGTGGGCCCCGGCACTCAACAGCCCAATGTTTTCCTGTCACGTGCTGCACAAAGGCTCATTAGCGCAGGACTGTCGTAGTGTGACTGCGCGTATACGATTCAGACAGCAGCCCCTACGCGGAGCTCCGTCACCAGGCCCATTCGTCTTATCTCCAGCTAAATTATGCAGAAAACACTGCACATCTCGGAAAACACGGCACAGCTTTTTCTACCCAATTGTCTGGTGGCAGATGCTACAGTACAACACACACACACACACACACACACACACACACACACACACAAAACACACATACACACACACAAAACACACACACACACACACACACACACACACACACAAAACACACACACACACACACACACACACACACACACACACACACACACACACACACACACACACACACACACACACCCCTAAGTTAATTAAGTCAAGATTTGTTTTTTCCCTGTTTTCCTACCAGCTCTCCACTTTGGAACATTGTCTTGTTACATTCCCAGGGTTCTGTTCTGCCCTAGATGGGTGTTCTGTCAACATAAGATCTAATGTCTAACTACTGTATCTGGGCTTTCAAACTCCCATAATCCATCACTGTTTAGTGACAGCAGAATGAGGACAATCTAATATTTTGTCTTTGTATTTATTATGTCCGGCAAAATTAAAGCAGTTATACAATTTTCAAAACATTACAATACATTCATTCCAGATTTTACAACACTCTAAGTGTGTGCCCTCAGGCCCCTACTCTACTACCACATATCTACAACACAAAATCCGTGTGTATAGTGCGTATGTTATCATGTGTGTGTATGCAATTGTATATAGCCTCGCTACTGTTATTTTTCACTGTCTTTTTACTGTTGTTTTTATTTCTTCACTTACCTATTGTTCACCTAATACCTTTTTTTGCACTGTTGGTTAGAGCCTGTAAGTAAGGTCTACACCTGTTGTATTTGGCGCACGTGACAAATAAACTTTGATTTGATTCGATTTGATTTGATCTGTTTTTTAAATCTGAATCTACTGCTTGCATCAGTTACCTGATGTGTAATAACGTTCCATGTAGTCATGGCTCTATGAAGTACTGTGTGCCTCCCATAGTCTGTTCTGGACTTGGGGACTGTGAAGAGACCTCTCGTGGCATGTCTTATGGGGTATGCATGGGTGTCTGAGCTGTGTGCCAGTAGTTCAAAGAGACAGATTGGTTCATTCAACATATCATTACCTCTCACAAATACAAGTAGTAATGAAGTCAATCTCTCCTCCACTTTGAGCCAGGAGAGATTGACATGCATATTATTAATGTTAGCTCTCTGTGTACCGTGCTGCCCTGTACTGAGCCAATTGCAATTTTCCTAAGTCCCTCTTTGTGGCACCTGACAACACTATTGAACAGTAGTCTAGGTGCGACAAAACTAGAGCCTGTAGGACCTGCCTTGTTGATAATGTTGTTAAGAAGGCAGAGCAGTGCTTTATTATGGACAGACTTCTCCCCATCTTAGCTACTGTTGAATCAATATGTTTTGACCATGACAGTTTACAATCTAGGGTTACTCCAGGCAGTTTAGTCACCTCAACTTGCTCAATTTCCACATTATGTATTACAAGATTTAGTTGAGGTTTAGGGTTTAGAAAATGATTTGTCCCAAATAAAATGCTTTCAGATTTGAAATATTTAGGACTAACTTATTCCTTGCCACCCATTCTGAAACTAACTGCAGCTCTTTGTTAAGTGTTGCAGTTATTTCAGTCGCTGTAGTAATTGATGTGTATAGTGTTGAGTCATCCACATACATAGACACTCTGGCTTTACTCAAAGCATGTCGTTAGTAAAGATTGAAAAAAGTAAGGGGCCTAGACAGCTGCCCTGGGGAATTCCTGATTCTACCTGGATTATGTTGGAGGATGAAGGGGGAGGGGAGGGGGGAGACAGGAGGTTGGGGATGGGGAGAGAGGAGGGTGAGGAGGGAGGAGGGGGGAGAGAGTGTGAGGAGGGTGAAGGGAGAGAGGAGGGAGAGGAAGGTGAGGAGGGTGAAGGGAGAGAGGAGAGAGGAGGGAGAGGAGGGTGAGAGGAGGGAGAGGAGGGTGAGAGGAGGGAGAGGGTGAGAGGAGGGAGGAGGGTGAGAGGAGGGAGAGGAGGGTGAAGGGAGAGAGGAGGGTGAAGGGAGAGAGGAGGGTGAAGGGAGAGAGGAGGGTGAGGGAGAGGAGGGAGGAGGGAGAGACGAGGGTAGAT